>NC_089749.1:60369563-60481648 GCF_040412425.1 Macrobrachium rosenbergii | reverse complement strand
TATGATTTCGGAATTGTAAAACAACACAAAAATATGTGTACTTTTTACCTCCTCCCACGCAGCCTGATGAAAATGTTTTCAACTGTCAATGGATGGAATGAATCACGGTAAAGCCTCAATTTAAATTTGGGGATATTCGAATAAATCCTGATTTATCTCGGTATATTTCGTCATTTCCATCAGTTGATCGTTTGCAAAAAAAGACAAATGCAACGGTAGCATTTTATATCATACATGTTTTTCTTATATATATACGAGTATATATATATATATATATATATATATATATATATATATATATATATATATATATATATACATATATATTCATATGTACAATCACTCCAAGTTTTGCAACATGCTTCAAACTTTTCGGACAACAGCTTATAATAGCGACATCTGGCGCTGTTTGCAACTCAGTTGTAGCGCGTGAAACAACTGAATACTAATTGTGTGTCCGAGAAATTACCTGCAGTTTCCCTTAAACAGGGCTTTTTCTGATACTGCTTACTGTTGTCATATTTTACTTAATTAAAGGATGTTACTATAATACTTCCAGAGGTCATCGCTGTTCTTATGTTTTAATATTTTCATCTCCAATTGCCATCACTATCGTTGTTTTATCTCCTTCATATGTGAACTTTGTAGACATAGGCCTACGACTGTTACAAGTTGAACTATTACTCTTATTGACATCAACAAATACGACTTTTGTAAAGATTTCCTTCACATTATTATTAATTAAATTTTTTGAATTACTAATCCTATGTATATTGTGAACTAGTGAAACTTAATATAAAATATACTGAACTAGACTAACAGACTTCACGTCTATTTTTGTAATACATAGAATATAATCACACACACACATACATACATACATACAGTATATATATATGTATATATATATATATATATATATATATATATATATATATATATATATATATATATATATATATATATATATATATATATATATATATATATATATATATAATACCGACTATCATGTGTAATTTCTCGTTTCTTTCATTGCTACTTAGGTAGGCCTATCACTTTGATGCCTCTTATGAAGTTAACTGAATATATAACACCTATTGTTGTATTTCTTATTATCTAAGTTTCTAAAGAATTAAAATTAGCTAGAAGTTCAACATTAATTTAGTTAATGCTAGATGCCAGCAGTGAAGAAGACTACCATGCTCATCAGTGGAGAATGTCTCCTCCTCATCGCAAAAGATGACTCGAACAGAAATCATCGGCCGCTGGATTATATTATAACGCAAACCCTAGCCTCTATTCTTTGTGTTTCGCTGATATGAAGTGTTTCTTGGCAGGAGTATGATGAAATAATATCTTGGTCTCATGTAGCCTGTTACGGATGGTTTGAGCAGCAACTTGAAGGGAGGGCGTAATGTTCTCTCTCTATAGCAACATCGGTTGTCAGGGGCGAGTTAGGCGGAGCTCCTTCAGTGGTCATCCGATGATGATCAACACTAGTGCAACAATGGGGTTGTCCTCCAGTTTTTACAATGAATTTATCATGTTTCCTCGTTCTCTCTGTTGTTGTATCCCTCTATACATGGTTGTTTTATTTACGCTAAGCTGCCGAGCAATATCTACGATAGAAAAACATTAGTCTTATGCAAGCTAATGATTGTGGTGCCGCTTAGTCTGTTGCCCCATCATATCGGTGCTAGTGACGAGACAGTTTAAACTTTTCCTGCCCGAATGTGGAGTCACACGATAACATACGACGTTATGAGATTTTTGTTTTGTTTGTGATAACGATAATGGTTGAATTCTTTCTTTCTTTATTTTATATATAATTTCATTGATGGTTATTCAATATTATTTTATTGTCAATGAGCTTTTATCTGGATTCGAAATATAGTTTCTTCTTTGACTCTTTTGCCCAATCATCTGAAATGAAATTTTTCAAAATGTTTCGTCATTTTACGTAATATGAATTTTTCACTCACCATTCTTTTTTATATTGTTAACCGTATGATTAATAACCAAAATCGAATAAGAAAATTACATTTCCTTGTAAATATCAAAAGAACAAATTACTGTTAGGTGAACGAAAACTTCTGGAACATGTTGCAAAACATTATTGAGTGACTGTACTTATGTACACTCACTCAAAAATATTCTGCAACTAGTTCCAGAAGTTTTCGTTCACCTAATGATAATTTCTTTTGATATATGCAGTGAAATTTGCTATTCTTATTTGCTTTTGGTTATTAATTGTACAGTTAACAATATAAAAGATTGGCCAACGAAAAATTCATATTACTGAAAAATAATGAAACATTTTGAAAACTTCGTGCCAGTGATTGGGTAAAAAGTCAAATAAATTACATTCGAATTCAAATAAAACTTATTAACTAATAAAATAATATTGAATAATCATCGCAATATTATATAAAAAGGGAATTATATAATTCTATCATAATCGTTGTCAATAACACAAAAGAAAAACTCATAAAATCGTAAGTGCTCGTGTGACGCCACACTTACGCGGAGGATTAAACTGTATCGGCATTCGTCACCTGCACCGATAAGATGGATAACAGGCGCAATCACACCACACTATCTCTCAGGTCATCGATCATTGGCCTGCATGGGGCTCGTGTTTCCACCGGAGATATTGCTCGGCAACAGCATACACAGAACAACCGTGCATGAGATGAACCGACGACAAACAAGAAAGAGGATATATCTATAAATACATTAACAAGAAGTGGACGACCCCATAGTTGCACCACTGCACTGCTGAGGAAGATCATCGAATCATTGAAGCAGCTCGCGAGACAAAGTCCGTTGACAACCGCCGTAGCAGCTGTCAAGAGAGAACATGGCCTTCAAGTTGATGCCCAAACCATTCGTAACCGGCTGCATGAGGCTAAGATATTTCATCATATTCCTGCTAAGAATTCTACCCCTCATGACTGAAAAACATAAAGAAAGAGGTTAGGGTTGCTTTACAATATTACTCAGTGGCCGACGACGATTTCTGGAAGAAGAGTCATCTTTTTGTTTGATGATGAAGACATTCTCCACGGATATTTTATACATGCTCAATCTTCTTCTTCACTGCTGGCGTCCAGTTAATACAAGGTAAGCTTTATTGAAGTGAACTAAGTCATTTTAAGTTTCTTGCTAGTTTTAATTCTGTTGAAGCTCAGATAATAAGTAATACAAAAATCGTCCCTAATATAAAAGTTATTAAAATGATAGCTAAGTAGCATTGAAAGAAAATCAGATATTCCACATGATAGTACTATATATATATATATATATATATATATATATATGCTATATATATATATATGTGTGTGTGTGTGTGTGTGTGTGTGTGTGTGTGTGTGTGTATAAAACAAGCAGCTATTATAATACTATGTAATACAAACAAACATAGATGTGAAATTTGTTAGTCTAATTCAAGTAGATTTTATATAAGCGATAAACATGTAGGCCTAAGTGTCATTAAAGAAATCGGAATACATAGTATGTATTATAGTCCTATACATGTGTCTTTTATCCATTCTGTCGTCTATCTGAATGATTGCGATCAGTGTTTCATGACTTTTATTCAGAAAGCGTATCATTTTATTTCTAGTTGTGAGGCTGAAAATATCCAACCCATTCGGCGGAGTGGAAGAATTACGGCAGCTCTTTGGGGATGGATGGCTGAGGAAGGTCCGGGAGAACAGTCGAGGTCAACGAAATGTTGAACAGCCATCAGTATACTGAAATATTAGAAAAGTCCTTACTCCATCTGTAGGTCACTCATCCCAGGTCAGGAAACAGTTTATGTAGTGATGGATAATAATTCTCCTGTCCATAATGCAAAAGCAGTAAAAGAATGGTTTACAGCCCATCAAGATATCATCCGGATTGAATGGCCAGCAAAAAAGTCTGCGGACTTAAACCCAATAGAAAATCTTTGGGCTTATATTGTAAGTAAATGGGATAGCAGTGAAATAAGGACCAAAGGAGCCCTAATTAGTCATGCCAAGTCAATATAGGGAGTCACTTAGGCCTAAGCGTCACGAAGTCAACATTTGTGAAAAACTCATGGATTCTATGCCAGGAGACTGGGTGAAGTCATTGACAGGAAGGGTCAAAATATTGAGAGAGAGGAGAGGGTCCACAAAATATAGAGAGAGAGAGAGAGAGAGAGTTTGGATGTATGTTTAATTTGACGAAAGATGGTACAGATTACTCCTAGTGCAGGGTAATTCTCTTTATTATGTAATACTAATATATATATATATATATATATATATATATATATATATATATATATATATATTATATATATATATATGTATATATATATTAATTTATTTATTCGTTTTCCCGTTATTATAAATGCAAATATTTCTCGTTATTTTATAACACTGAAAAATACATATTTATTTTGTTGTATAACACTGAAATACCTATTTATTTTGTTGTATGACACTGAAAATACATATTTATTTTGTATCTAGTGTTTATGTAACTAAATAAAAAATATTAGGTTTCAGTAATTTACAGTAGTTAAGCAATGGATTAGTCATTAAAATACCATTCTTGTAAAATTTTATTCATAATAATAATATTCCTGCAGATCTTTATAGAAGTCGTAATTGTTGATGTTGCTAAGACTAATATTGTTCAACTTATAACAGCTGAAGGCCTATGTCTACAAGATCACACATATGAAGGCGATCAAACAAAGATAGCGATTGCTTTTGGAGATGAAATATTAAAGCATAAGAACAGTGATGACAGTTGAAGTATTTTAGTAACATCCTTTCATCAAGTAACTTATTACCACAATAGCAGAAAAAAAATAAATCCCGGTTTAAGAAACGGGAGTTAATCTCTCTAGCGCACCAGTAGCGTCCGAGTTGTTTCAAGCGCTTATGGCGGGTTGCCAGATGTCACTATTTCAATCGCTTACAGCTGAGTTGCCAGATAACGCCAGATGTCACTATTATCAGCTGCTGTCAGAAAAGTTTTGAAGGATGTTGCAAAAGCTTTTTTGAGTGATTGTACATATATATATACATATATATACACATCACCTTTTAATCTCAGAATTTCTCTCTCTCTCTCTCTCTCTCTCTCTCTCTCTCTCTCTCTCTCTCTCTGTGCCTCATGAGAGAAAACCACATTGCCTCCTGAAGCTGAATTAGTTAATGTGATTCAGAAACCTAATGACCCGAAAAAGGAGAGAGGGAATAAAATCAACTCAAGGCTTTACCAGGTCTAGGCGATGCAGTATATACGTAGCAGTTCGTTTCGCCTTACTCTCAAGAAGCGCAATTCCTAAAGACGTAGAAGAAGCGAGAGAGAGAGAGAGAAAACACACACACACACACACACACACACATATATATATATATATATATATATATATATATATATATATATATATATATATATATATATATATATATATATATATATATATGCAGAGAGAGAGAGAGAGAGAGAGAGTTTATAATTTTCATGTTCTGAGTTCTACCTTCCCTGCTAGTTCCTCTTTGTAATCTAATTCACCCTTACAACGCCTTTTATTATCTTGTTCCCTTGCTTGTTAACCGAAATAATTGTGCATTGACTGAAGACTTCACAAGGAAACTGATAAAAAAAATTCGAAAGCACTAGATACTGGAAAGAAGCATTCAGTAGGTCACACATCACAATTCAATTTATCGAGTATGTAAACTGTTATTTATCTAAGTTTAGGTCTGCGTTTTAACTTGACGTGAATTTGTCACGGTAAATAATAAGTCAATGACCTATTTACATACCAGCTAACTACTAAAGAAAGAAATAAGTGTCTGCGTTTGCACTGCGTTATATTAGAGACACACTTCAGCGTTTTCTATATGGAAAAAATGTGTTTTTCCTCTAAATGAAGAATTTGTTATTTCCTTGACATCCCGTTCGGCCTATTTTGAAGTTTCATTTCGCCTGAACAAGCAATCAGCCCTCTTATATCCTTCCTTTCATTTTCACTTATCAAGAACAATAATGGCCACACTGCCTGGCATTTATTACGTAACATTGTTTCTTTAGCAATGTCATAATTAATGAGAGACTTAAATCGCTTAATAAGATTCATAAAGGCCTCTATATCGTAATGAGCGCGTCTAATTAAAGATAATGAGACCGCGTTAAGCTAATGGATATTTCTATCCCTCATAAGCCAAGAATTAATCTGAGCTGGGTCAGGATAACTCATCTCATATGAGCATTGTCTGAGGTTAATGGTTTGTAGAAGACTTCCTGCATTGCATCAGCTCGGTCGTTTTATTGGGAAAACCTCGTTTTTCGTCATTTTGGCCCAAAAGGTATGACTTATGCCCACCAAGGATAAATTATTCACGATTTTAAGATTTCGTACAAGGGCAGGCATGAATAGTTTCATATTGGGTGTTTTTTCATAAAGCTTTTTCCCTAGCTGCAGGTTTGTTCCATATGGAGGGGTTTATCTTCTGAATAATAATAATAATAATAATAATAATAATAATAATAATAATAATAATAATAATAATAATAATAATAATAATAATAATAATAATAATAATAATAACAATATGAGGTGAGGCTAGCTCAGAGTATTTGAAAACAGCACACAGGCACTGTCCTACTCACATTTTAATAATAATAATAATAATAATAATAATAATAATAATAATAATAATACGAGAGGCTGGCTTCAGAGTAAATGACAGTAACACATGGGTACTGCTCTTCTCATATTGTAATTGCTGCATCATAAAGAAAATCTGTACAGTAGAACTTACAAAAAATCAGTCACTTCACACACCTACGCAAAATGATCAAGACTTATAGTGAGGTCTGGAAAAAACAAGAACACTGGAAAGTAGATTGGTAGCACCCGAACACTTCTACCCTGGGATGGCCCAGTGCCTTGGGATTCTATTGCACAGAGGAGCTCTTAGCAGAAGACTGGGAACGCCTTGAGGGGAAAAATGCCCATTAAATGGTGGGAGGGCCTCTTCCCTATTGGATCCAACAGCTGTCAAGGCAAAGGAGCACCTTGTAAGCACTTGTGGTGAACCTTTTGTAAATGCATCCCAAGTGGCGAATCAGCCTCGTCTCCGAAGACCAAAGGCAGTCTCTCTTTTAGCATAGTGTGGGAGTCACCAAATGGAAAGAGGCTCTATCTCGAGCTCCACACCCTGTTCTGATAATCCAAAACAATCAGAGAAGCGATTTGTAGTTCGTATTGTCAGGAATCTTGTATGGTAATGAGGCCTAAAAGCTGGGAAGTTTATTTTGAGTTTAATGAAGTGTTGAGGCTTTCTACGAGAGAATGCCTCTGGAGATAGTAGTGAAAATGGCTAAATGATGAGAATTATATGTATGTATGTATGTATGTATGTATGTATGTATGTATGTATGTATGTATATATATATATATATATATATATATATATATATATATATATATATATATATATATATATATATATCTTCTTCAAACATAACAGACATCTCACACGTTTCGAACTGTCGACCTAACTTTGCTCAACTCTCCTCTTTGCTGGGAGAAGAGGGCTGGAGATTTGGTATGAAACATGTACACATACGCTACCGGGGTCTAAGCGATGTCAGGCAGAAAATTGATCAAGGTACGGTAAACTGATCAGCCAAATCAAAATCCTTCAAATGATTTGGCATCTTTATTTCTTACCCATATAAGAAAAATAGGAAAAAGCATTAGGTAAAAGAAGAAGATATATATATATATATATATATATATATATATATATATATATATATACATATATATATATATATATATATATATATATATATATATATATATATATATATATATATATATATATATATATATATATATATATAGAGAGAGAGAGAGAGAGAGAGAGAGAGAGAGAGAGAGAGAGAGAGAGAGAGAGAGAGAGAGAGTAAAAAGACCATAAGTAAGAATTGACAATGGTGTTGGTATGCGTCCTCCTTTTCTACTTCCTTTCAATCTATGATTTTATCTTTTTTATTTCGCGTCCCTGTCAGGGAAGGTCACCTTTAACAGCAGAAGTAAAGATAAAAAGTATTCCCCTCCCTTATATTTCTTTCCTCACTTCCTCTTTCCTCTTCGCAATGTCCTTACACGGATAAAAGATTGTGGTGGTGTTCCTTTCCAAGTTGTTTTCGACTGACAAAAATGTAACTCATCTTTGGACGGTATGAAGCTCAAAAAGAAATGGGGGAATGACCTTAAGAAAACTTTTCTGAGGAGGGGGAGGAATTTGGAAGTCCCTCGAGAATAGCTGTTGTTATAAAGACCAGTGAGGCGTTCACTTGGTCTTTGTGTATATATATATACTCGTGTATATATATATATATATATATATATATATATATATATATATATATATATATATATATATATAGTATATATATGTGTGTGTGTGTATATATATAATGTATTAGGTGTGATTCAGTTTTAAGAATATTGATATTTATGTTAAAAAATTTCACTTAATTGAACATTTTTTCGCAATTAACGATATACCTTAAAATGGCAAAGAAAAATGAAAGAAAACCTTGCTCCCTTTTTCTGCAGTTGTTGCAATGGAAAATTACAAAGGAAAACGAAACATTTTTACTCTTCCAGGCATTTGATATTTTAGAGTCCAATTTTGTTTCATATTCCGTATAATTTCACTCTCTTATTCTTCACAATATTGTGAAATGCATTAAATGCGCACAGGATGTTTGATACTGCTTGGAAATCATATGTTTTCTCCCGACAGATCATATCTCTATTTTCGCGCAGAGAAGCATAAGTGAATATAGCATTTACTCTTTGTATTGAATAATCATGACACTATTATCCAAGATATTAGCAAATTCGGATTTTTTAATTACTTACATGTTTCCTTAACGTCAAGTCACCGTAACAGAATATACGAACTTTGATATTTGATTTGACATTTGCTGTTCGGGGTTAGTAATCATACGAACATTATCCAAGGTATTAGTAAATTCTGAATTTCAAAACTTTTAGATTTGATATGACATTTGCTGTTAGGAATTAATAATCATTTGAATATTATCCAAGATATCTTTAAATTCTGAAAGACTACACGAGCTTTGATATTTGGATTCGACTCTTAAAACAAGAAGATTGCCAGTCAGCGAGCCTTGAAATTCTTTTGAGAGAACTTCCCAAACAAATCGGGAGGCATTTGCTTGCATGCAGAAGAAGGAAAGCCGAGTGACAGGAAAGCAATGCTGCCATTGGATGGCGTTGTCCAGGCAAAGTCTGACAGGAAATAAATAGAAAATTTCTTCCGTAAAAATCTCAGGAAAATCTCGATTTTCTAAGCCAGAAGAAACCTCTGTTCTATAAGGTGTTTTAAACACTTATTAAAATAATCATGGAATGAACGTATATTAGAATCAAACGATGTGCCTTGAAATCATTGTCATGTTGACGAAGGTTTGCAAGCAATGTTTAAAATTCGGAATTAAATAGGTTAATTTTTCAATAGGAAAATATACTTCCCTCATATTATTATACGTCTTTTATGTTGTCCAGAATCTCTCTCTCTCTCTCTCATACACACACACACACACACACACACACACACACACACACACACACACACACACACACATATATATATATATATATATATATATATATATATATATATATATATATATATATATATATATATATATATATATATATATATATATATCTTGTTAAAGCTTGTGCGTGCTTGTATAATTCGATGTCATTATTCACACACATATATTATTGACCACATGCCTCCTTATTTGAATAAAATATCCAATTTGATGATAATTCAGGAGCTGATCCAAAAACGCTTTTCAAAAATCCAACACCGACCTCGAACTTCAATCCGAGACTTATATACTTCTTGTACCTACAACTGTGAAAAATGTTAGCCGAAGAACTTAAGGCTATTACTGAATATAATAATCCTTTCCGACAGAAGGTCCTACAGCAGGCGTGAAGGCCTTACCAAACTAATTCATACTTGTTAAAGCTTATCTTAGACAATGTAGACGAAAAACGCTACCACTGGATCATCATTTAAGTTCCTGCTTTTATCCCGTAATGAAAATCTCGCGACTTCAAAGGCGACGAGATGAAAGCGGCTGAAGTTGGAAATATTTAATTAGTCTACAGAAATGGACGAGGGCCGGGAGAGAGAGAGAGAGAGAGAGAGAGAGAGAGAGAGAGAGAGAGAGAGAGAGAGAGAGAGAGAGAGATTAGAAAATGCTAATTCATTATTCGTTGTAATGTAATGCAAGAACCGAAATGATATGTAATCAAAGAGAGAGAAGAGAGAGAGAGAGAGAGAGAGAGAGAGAGAGAGAGAGAGTAAAGATAGGAAAACGCTTGTACATTACTATATATATATATATATATATATATATATATATATATATATATATATATATATATATATATATATATATATATATATATATATATATATATATATATATATATATATATACTGTATATATACACTACGAGTATATTGTGTGTGTTTGTGGTGATAAATGACAAATTCTATAATCTATGCAAACAACGAAATTCCGGACTGAATAAAAGAAATGAAAACGACTTAATCTATAGCATGATTCTAATCACAGAACTCTAAACAATCAAGTCGAGAAAGATCAAGAAATGATATCAGACAAACGAAAGGAATTTATGTTGGGTTAACTGGCTTCATGAATTAAGAGTGGAGATAAAGGAAGGTGATAAAGCCATCGGGGATGAGAAGTGGGAATGAGTTCGCAAAATGAGTTGTTTTCCTTCCAGATTTATGTCCCAGATAGCATTATGCTTAGAGATAGCGGTGCAATTGCACGTGGAGAGAGAATTGCACATTTTATCTTATCGAGGATTCTTATCTAACCAGGGATGACGTGTACAGAATATAAACTTGAAAGATTTACTATTAATTTTTCATGCGAGAGACGCCGTATTTGTACATTATATATACAGATAAGCACAAAATTTAGGAATTCCAACGAATTGCATTTGTATTTAGCTTTCACGCTTTTCCTCTTCTTCTTCTTCTTCTTCTTCTTCTTCTTCTTCTTCTTCTTCTTCTTCTTCTTCTTCTTCTTTTCGTTCCCATTCGACCATCAGCCACCAGATGTACACTTCAAAGTGAATTTTCGCCGAAAGCAAAAGAAAAAAGAAAGCGAGAGAATCTTTTGCTGGCAAAAGAAAGCTACTGCCAGGTGGCCGCCTTCTCCTCTTTCAGTTTTGGGGAAAAGAAGAAATGGCTGTTATCGCGCAACTCCATTTCTATTCTTGAATGTTTTGGCGAAAGAAAGGTATATTTTTTTATCCTCTCTTCGCACTGTAACTTCATTTTAATTGAAATTCAAAATGGTACAATAATCCGAGTTACCGTACTCGCAGTTGGTTACAAAAGCAAATATTCCCAGACGATTTCATAATTACTAAATGTTTTTGACAAAGTTATTAATTAAGTTACTTCCTTCATAACTAATTATTTTATATATTACAATATATATATATATATATATATATATATATATATATATATATATATATATATATGTATGTATGTATGTACTGTATGTGTGTGTGTGTGTGTGTGTATGGGCGTGTTTGCCCAAGGGTGCGAAAGCGTTCACTGTGTAGTAAGACCTATAACTATGATGGATAGCGGAGTTTCCAGGGTCCGATTTGAAAAATTATGCTCCTACTAGACGTGTCAGGAAATGTTTTTCCTTCACAAAGAGAAATATTTCACCGGGTGCTCGTTCTTGTCGGCGGAAAACATATTTTCTTTCTTCAGCCGTACCATTCCAAAAGTTGGGGTGCGTCGGCTTCTTGTATCTAAACGATAACTATAATTTTAGTTTAAAATCTTTTTCAAGAAATGTTAACTTCATAAATATGTGGGGTTATCTGTTATGATTTCTTAACGAGAGATGAGCTGGCATTGATTCTGTGACCACGTTCAGTTATTTTAAGTTGCAAGAAACTTCAGCCATCCAGCTTTCCACTTCCAGCTCCAGATTTCCTTAATTCCTCACACCGTTGGACTGTGGAACAATCTCCCTGAGGATGTCGTACAATTGGAGCTTCAGAAGTTCAAGTGAAGATGCAATACTTTACTCCCCTAATACAATTCCCCTTGTATTTTAATACTTTATTAATTTCTTAATTTGTATATTTTCTTTTTAATAAGTGATCTCTTCGCTCTGTATTTCCAATTATCTGTTGCTGCTTCTTTCTTATGAATGCCAGATTTTTTTGGAAGCTTGAATTGCAAGTTAATGGCCCCTGCGGTGGGCTTGTTCCATATGAGCAGGGTTCATCTTCTGAATAATAATAATAATAATAATAATAATAATAATAATAATAATAATAATAATAATAATAATAATAATAATTACGAAAAACATCATATGTCTTTGCTAATTTATCAGAAACTCTTCCATGATGGAGGTGTGAAATAAGTCATAGACAGGGAGTGTTTATCATTCATAAACCTGATTAGTGTCTGTCCGTAATTTTACATGACCTGTGTGATTTCCAAAGGCCTCTCTTTTGCAAATCTGTTTTCTAAAGACGCTACGCAATCTTCTAAGTGAATTAAGTTTAAACATTTAGCAACACGAAACGACGGGGAATTACGAGCATATGATGACATCCCAGAGTGAAAAGGGAAGTTACATACATACATACATACAGACATACACAGACACACATACACACACATACATACATATATATATATATATATATATATATATATATATATATATATATATATATATATATATATATATATATATATATATATATATATATATATATATATATATATATATATATATATATATATATATATATATATCTACCTACCTGTAATTCTGAATAAAAGAGGATAACTTGTTCATTTCAACAATAAATTTTGATGTTCAATCCCTTTCATTTTCCATTATTCTCTTAAATAGCCAATAAACATATTTGGCCTGATTTTTTTAAGCTCAGAGAGTCATTAACTGGAGAGTTTCCAGGAGGAGAAAAAACATTCTATCGTATTGATTCTGTTTTACTTTACAAACTGAATCAAAAAGAGGCCACTGCAGTCCCTAAGTTTTATGGGACATCTACAGTAACTTTCCGATTTCGGAATGTTACGTCCAACTTTGTTTTGTGTATTGTGTGTGTGTGTGTGTGTGTTTGTGAGTGAGTGTGTGTGTATGTGTGTGTGTTTGTATTGAGTCTGTGAGTACAAACTGTGTGTGTGTGTGTGTGTACGTCCAGTGTGTGTGTGTGTGTGTGTGTGTGTGTTTGTGTGTTTGTGATTTGTGATTGTATGTGTGTGTGAGTGTAGATGTTTTGAGTACCAGTCACATACACATACATGTATTTATATATACTATATGATATATATATAGATGATTATATATCATATATATATATATATATATATATATATATATATATATATATATATATACATAAACAGAATCCACTTTACTTTAACAAGCAAAAACGTTTTAATCAACTAACTATAAAACCTTACAGTTTTTGGCAATAAAACTGCGACAATGACAAATAAATAGATTAATGAAAGAACTATCCATGACAGAAGAAGATTTGAATAACAGTAATTTGTCCCTTTTTCTCTTTAAAAACAGCTAATTAGAACTTAGGTAAGACGAGTGTTTGGTCATTTTCCCCCGAAATAATAAACTTGGAGTAAACAGAGCAATAAAGTCACCTCAAGCTCCGTTGATCAGAATCCGAATGACCCTCGCAGGAACTGAGATCAGTCGCCCAAGTGACATAATGATTTTGCAATGTCCATTTGCAGTCGGGGAGAGAGAGAGAGAGAGAGAGAGAGAGAGAGAGAGAGAGAGAGAGAGGGGGGGGGTGGTGTTGCCTTGACGGTGAGGTCATAGTTTCCAAGCAGTTAGGCAGTGCTGGATGGCGGTCAGAGCTCTCTGGGTAATTACTTCAAGTACTTGAGAGAGAGAGAGAGAGAGAGAGAGAGAGAGATTAAAATGATACACTGTTATCAAAACCAACAATAATGTTTTCTACAGTGTTCAGCTCGAAGCGAGACAAAATATCTGTAAAGCACTGAAATATCAGTGAAAAAAATTGACTTTTTAATAAAGACTTATACAAAGTTAAATCATTAAAATGTGCTGTCTATCTAGTTTTTCATCCTGTTCCTTCACAGGGGAAGCAAAATTGTATATGTTGTCTTGAATCTGTTGATTTTCCATTAGCCAAAATACCACGCACCAGATCAAAAATTCATGTAAAATCAAAGTAGACATTAGGCAAAACCTCTGAACACTGAACTTTGAACTTCCAAAAGCGAATGGAAACAGAATAGCGTTTCTTGGCGAGCATCAACAGTTAGTGAATAATTGAACAAGAAAAACGTTCAGTGGTGCCAATAAGCTTGACTATGGCCGAGGCATCTGTCTCGAATATATACCCACTATTCTGAGAGGAAGAAATAACGAAGGGAACAGTGCTGGAAAGATTTAGCTGCTGATTATTTTTTCTTTACGTGTTCAAGAATAATAAAATTGCCTGTTACTGACCTAGTGAAACAAATCTCAAGTATTATTCGTTGAACAAGGGTAGATGAATTGACGCCAAAGTGTACGAAAGCTAAAGAGAACACTGATTAACACCATTACACGATGAAGACAGATTTTGAGACTTGAAGACAGTTTCAGGTTCAAAACACGTTCGAAGCTCAGTGCTCTGGTTTCAGTAATGTCAGGATGATTCTCTCTCTCTCTCTCTCTCTCTCTCTCTCTCTCTCTCTCTCTCTCTCTCTCTCTCTCTCTCTCACTGGGGTGGTTCGGAGTTCAATGGTCTGGTTTCACTGATCGTCAGGATGATTTGCAGTCCTTTCTCTGTCTCTGTCTCTGCCTCTCTCTCTCTCTCTCTCAGTGGGGTGGCTCGGAGTTCATTGGTCTGGTTTCACTAATCGTCAAGATGATTTCCAGTCTCTCTCTCTCTCTCTCTCTCTCTCTCTCTCTCTCTCTCTCTCTCTCTGAAGGCTGAGAGCTCAGTGGTATGGTTTCAGTAATTGTCAAGATGATTCACATTCTCTCTCTCTCTCCCTCTCTCTCTCTCTTCCCTGTACTTAACGTAATTACCGAGGGCGCTCCCTGTGCATTCCACTGAAGCCCAACATTTCGGAACTATGACTTGGCCATTAAGACTCATTCCCTCTCATCTAATGGCGGCTGCAAACCTACGACAACTTTGTTGCAAATGGTCTCGTCCCAACATGACTGAGTTTGTTGGGGATGCCACTAAAGAGAGAGAGAGAGAGAGAGAGAGAGAGAGAGTGACTGGGTCATGTTTATACGTAGTGGAAAAAACTTAAGGTGATTTGATTTAAGAATCAGTTATGGTCATATATATATATATATATATATATATTTATATATATATATATAAAAACCTTAAGGTATGGTCTCGTCCCAATTGATTTATATATAATCAGTTATATATATACATATATATATATATATATATATATATATATATATATATATATATATATATATATATATATATATATATATATATATATATATATATATATATATATATATAGATATGATGGAAACACGTGTATGTTAATTTGTAATGTATTTACATATGTGCGTTCAAAAACACACTGGGTGAGACAGAGATAGAAAGCAACTGGATTCTGACTATTTCTTGCTAATGTCCGGATGAAAAGAAGGCATTCGGATGGCAAACAATATGACTGAAAACAGTGCGTAAAAACGACTGTATTTGCAAGGTCAAGTCGCCATATTTATAAAGTCAAATTATTATAACTATACATATAAACTCAAGTTACTATTACTATATCTATAAAGTCAAGTCATCAAAGAAAACATTGATATGAAAATTCCCCTGACCATTATCCGATTAGAGCCTAACCCATGAAATTATTTCATCAGTGCCGTGGACCTCACCTCCCGTCATCATTTTTATGACTAAAATTATGGAACGCCAGATATCTCCAAATTGCTGTTAATGACAGGTTATTAAATGTAATTAACAAGCCAAAAGCTCCTTTCAGAGATTATCATTAATGAACATTTTCTCTCTCTGATGGAAAAGACCTTTCGGTTGTGATGTTTCTGCTTGATTTTTATTTGGGAATTCGATATCTCTGATCTGTAATGTGCTTCTGTTATTGAAATATAAAGAATATTTATCCCGGTAGGAGGTTAGTACCGTCAGTTGTCCCCACGCGTTGCACTGTAGGCGTTACTGAAGGTTTTTTTGCAGCGTTATTTCGGACCCTAACTACAACCAGTTTCATTCCTTTTATAGTACCTCCGTTCATATCATCTTTCTTTTATTTCACTTTCCACCCTCTCCTAACAATTGTTTCATATTGCAACTGCGAGGTTTTCCTCCTGTTACGCCTTTCAAACTTTTCTACTCTCAATTTCCCTTTCAGCATTGAATGAAACCATGGGCCCCAGTGCTTGGCCTTTGGCATAAGTTCTGTATTCCATTCTACAGAATATTTATGGAGCCCTTTGACGGAATCTCCTCTGATAATGACAAGCTATTTCAGGAGTACTTAACTTTAGTACAGCGTACTGATGAAATTAAATGAACATCATTTTTCCACCAGGTAAACAGACCTCGGTGCAAGATGTCAGGTGTCTTCAGCAAATAAACGTTTTGAGATGATTAACTTTGCTCAGGAGACTTCTGCTCGATGTTGACGATTTGCTGTCTGTAGACCAAATCGAATTGGTTGAAGATGAGGTTTTTAAAGGTCTGTAAGCTTCGTGGTTGGTAAATATTTGAAAGGAATTTTGTATTTTACTGGTAAATTACGAGAGTAATTCACTCATTTAAACAAACCAAGAATAAATTGGAGGGTCAGAGATCAAGGACTCTATTACGATCTTAATGCTTACCAAGTAATCTTTAGAGAAGCGAAATTAACTGGAACTGTCAAGCTTGCATCTTACATTAGATATTTCCTAGCACATGAGGTCTCCGTAAGATCAATGTTGAATGTTTGTTTAACTTTGTACCAAGTTTCTTTTTATGAAAAGGAATAGGAGGTCCCTCTGTGTGTAAATGCTATCATTCTATGCTTATGTTTATACAAAATGGGAAAAACAAGTCAACAAAATAAAACAAATAAAATAAACAAAAATGACAATAACAAGGGGGGGAAACGAAAGTTAATATTGTCAAATGTAATTTTGGCAAATATGCAAATGCCACCGGTGTCGGAAACTCTCAATAAACTTTTAAGCTCAATTTCAGCATGTATTTGCTCAGCCCCTAAATAGTTTCTATGTTTTTTTTTTTAAATCCCACGAATTCCTTCAGGTATTGGAAATTATATAATATTGGTTAATATTTTCTTCTTGTTTAAAGCAAGCGATATTTCTAAACAACATGCAACGTGGAAAGTACTTTAGAGAAACATCGCCTCACCAAACTATATAGTTTGTTTAATCATTCATTATAAAATACCCTGCACTGCTGGTCATTTTTATTTGTGAAATATCATCAAAACGAAACGCTGGAAATGTTGAAACTGGTGTGACGTCGATGAAACTAAAAGAATGTTTCACCATTTTTAATTTCACTCGCAACAAATTGGACGGTATTAAAGTAACCTTTCTGGATTAGGTGAAATGTCATCCCATATTTTAACAAAACATTAATTACACGCATAATGCTGAGAGAATGTGTAGTAAATAAGTCACAAACATAGCCTCATTCCCACGCCCATGCCTTTTTTTTTTAGGCTATTATAATATATAAAACCCATTTTCTTACGTCGAGGACATGGCAGATTCATCCAGATACGAAAGAACTCTTTGAGAAATTCTTGAAATATTCTCAGCATTCATCAAATGAATATGAGACAACCGGTGAAAAATGACGGAAATATTTTAAATTATTACACTCGCGCTGGAATTTGCCAGTCTCGCACCTCTCCCACCCAACCGCCACCCTCTCTCTCTCTCTCTCTCTCTCTCTCTCTCTCTCTCTCTCTCTCTCTCTCTCTCTTGTAATAATTCCGTGGATAACTGCGCTTTAGAATCCCAACTTCGGCAACTGGGAAATCTTTCCAACCACCGTTCGTAGTTATTTCATATTTCGTGTTTCCATATTTCTTTATACCCACATTGCATTAAACTTGATTAAAATAAGGACATTTTGTATCATCAACATAAAACAAGAGGAGTGTAACGGCATGTTATATATATATATATATATATATATATATATATATATATATATATATATATATATATATATATATATATATATATATATATATATATATATATATATATATATATATATATATATATATATATATATATATATATATATATATATATATATATATATATATATATATATATATATATATATGTATGTATGTATGTATGTATGTATGTATGTATGTATGTATGTATATACATATATGCAGACGACAATAATGCATGTATCATTCGGTCTCATTTCTATGAAGTAAATAAACCCTTGAACATACATTTCCAAAGCGTTAGGGTAGCAACCACGTCCCTGTTATTATTATTATTATTATTATTATTATTATTATTATTATTATTATTATTATTATTATTATTATTATTATTATTATTATTATTATTATTATTCAGAAGATGCCTATTCATGTGGAACAAGCCTACAGGGGCCAGTGACTTGAAACTCAAGCTTCCAAAGAATATTCTGGTGTTCAAGAAGTTACAGAAGACAACAGAAACATAGAAGAGAGATTAGTTATATGGCGTCCTCTTAGATCATGAAATAGCTTTAAATGGCATACTAAAAGACTGAAATAAAACGCTGGTATCTGTATAAAAAGAAATGTACTAAATCAGAAAAAAGGAATGGAGTGGAATATGAAATTTAGGACAAAGGCCAAGCGATGGAACTCATGAAGATGTCATTCAGGGCTGAAAGGGAAATTGAGAATGAGAGGCTTGAAAGGTGTAACAGGAGGAAAACCTTTTGCAGTTGCATTATGAAACATATATTAGGAGAGGGTTAAGGAGAGTAAGATGGAAGAGAGAGAAAATGAACGGAGGTACAGTAAAACGAATGAAAGGGGATGCAGCTAGGGGCCGAAGGGACGCCGCAAAGAACCTTAAGTAATGCCTACAGTACACAGAGTGAGGGACACTGATGACATTACCCCTCACTACTGCCAACACCAACCCCGTCCACAAAAAAAAGAAGAAAGGAGAAATAATATTTTGGGAAATTCCTCGCAGCTGAATCCAGGCGCCAGCTGGCCTAAATAAGCATTAGGGGAGTTTCTCCTGATATACCGAGACAATCCTTCGCTCGGTAACGACTGAGAATGCGGTAAGAGCAGCCTCCCTGCGAGCTTATCAAAACAAATCATGTGTGGAAAGTTCCCGCTCTGTCCCTCTGCTCTGCTTCGCGTCGGGTGGGAGGCGTTACCTTCAGCTGGCATCCGAAAGACGCACAAAATTAATATTTGCACATGCTGGTTATTCTATCACATTCTAAATTCGTATCAAAACTCTTTCCTGGAGTTATTGAAATGCAACAGAATTAACCTTCTGAGATGGCCTTTGTCACAATAAAATAGCATCCACTATTATTAAAACACATTTCACCTACCGAAATCATCAAACTCCTTTAGCCTACCATTGTGTGTGTGTAGCTTCAATTCACTGTTTTTTCAGAATTCGTTGCATCACCTGAAGGCATTTGCTAATAGGCGAGAGAGGAATTGCTTTTGTAATCAGACGTATGAAGTCAGCAATGCATAATTATCATCTAGTATTGATGTCTCTAAAAGAGAAATGCTTGTAGACAAAGAGAGAGAGAGAGAGAGAGAGAGAGAGAGAGAGAGAGAGAGAGAGAGAGAGAGAGAATCATTGCAGTAGGGAGAAAGAGAGACAGAATCTTTGCAGCACAGAGAGAGAGAGAGAGAGAGAGAGAGAGAGAAGATTAGAGAGAGAGAGAGAGAGAGAAGTAGAGAGAGAGAGAGAGAGAGAGAGAGAGAGAGAGAATCATTATAGTAGAGAGACAGAGAGAGAATCATTATAGCAGAGAGAAAGGGAGAGAGAGAGAGAGAGAGAGAATATCATTAAAGAGAGAGAGAGAGAATCATAGGAAGTATTAGAGAGAGAGAGAGAGAGAGAGAGAATCATTGAGAATCAGAGAGAGAGAGAGAGAGAGAGAGAGAGAGGAGAGATCAGAGAGTAGAGAGAGAGAGAGAGAGAGATATCATTAAAGAGAGAGAGAGAGAGAGAGAGAGAGAGAGAATCATTAGTAGAGAGAGAGAGAGAGAGAGAGAGAGAGAGAGAGAGAGAGAGTGAGAGAGAGAGAATCATTGCAGTAGGAAGAGAGAGAGAGAGAGAGAGAGAGAGAGAGAGAGAGAGAGAGAGAGAGAGAGAGAGAGAGAGAGAGAGAGAATCATCACAGTAGCAGAAAGAATATAATGACCAGGAAATCAGAATTGTCCATTATTAGCCAGTACAATTTTCCGACGAAAATGCTCAACTCTCGGGTAATAAGATCGTCTTTTTAATCAGACGCGAAAATAAAAAATGATACGCTGCCATAATCAGGTAAAACTAATTTAATGCTTGGGAAGACCAGCCAGTGGAGACTGTCCCTTTAATAAAAAAAAAAAAAACTATGGTTCGCTGTAATGATGGTCGTAGAATAAAATAGGAAAAAAATAGATATAGTTTCAGATTGGGAGACAAAGGGTAATCCGATATTTCTTGTCGTTTTCATTTTGATTTAGTTTCTGAAGTAAATCTTTTGTTATCAGTTTAGAATATAAATCATATTTATAACTATTCTGCAGCACTCTTAAGGAATAATTATCAGCGATTATTATTCAAAATACACAATTCTCAATAAGATGCCACGAGAAATGAAATAAGATTTGGAAATTTAGGACCAAGTGAAGGCCGACTGGAGCTTTTCCAGAAGTAAACCTGGCTGATAATTGTGATAATAATAATGATGACAATGATGAAGATTGTACAAACATTATACAAGGGAATACGTAAGAAAATTTAAAGGTTATCTGTCATTGAATATAAACAATATTAAATATCTCTTGAACCGATGAATGAATTTCGATCAAACATTAAGAAATTGTTCCTTATTTGTTATGTAATTTTTTCTAATAACTGATCTCTTCTTTCTGTATTTCATATTACCTTCTGTTACTTCTTTTCAAATGAACGCCGTATTCTTTGGAAGTTTGAATTTCAAGTCAATGGCTCCTGTAGGCCTGTTCCATAAGGACAGGGGTTTATCTGAATAATAATAATAATAATAATAATAATAATAATAATAATAATAATAATAATAATAATAATAATAATAATAATAATAATAACATGACGTTCCTTAAGTGCTGTTAGATGAACAAGGGTCTATCATCTGAGTAATTATAATACCAATAATAACATGACGTTCTCTTAAGTGCAGTTAGAAAAATAAAACTCCCACTTCACGACTTGACTGAAAGCGATCAGTTTAATGCTTGACGGTGCATGCGAAGCCTAATATGCAAAACTGTTGACTCATTCCGGTCTTTCAGCTTTAAAGCAAGAAGAAGCCAGCCTGAAAAGGAAGGTGATAAATGTGTCCATAAATCTCCCAGATAATATCGTGGACGGCCGAAGCTCGGCAAGAATTCCCTCAGATAGTAGGGATAAGAACTGTAGAGTTGAGAGTGAGAAGGTCCTTGAATTTATAATAATAATAATAATAATAATAATAATAATAATAATAATAATAATAATAATGAATTTTAAGTCAATGGTCCCTGTGGGCTTGTTCTATATGAATCGGGTTCATCTTCAGAATAATAATAATAATAATAATAATAATAATAATAATAATAATAATAATAAGAATGAATTTCAAACAAAAAACTTCTCTCAGTTTTCATCTTCTGAATAAGATGGAATAATAATACCCACAATAATTAATAATAATAATAATTTAATTTTAAATATTAACGTTCAAGTCTTTTAAACTCTGTGGTACTTTCAGGTGAATGGGTTTCATCTTCAGATAATAATAATAATAATAATAATAATAATAATAATAATAATAATAATAATAATAATAATAATAATAATAATAATAATGAATTTCAAGTCAATGGCCTCTGTGGGCTTGTTCTATATAAATCGGGATCGTCTTCAAAATAATAATAATAATAATAATAATAATAATAATAATAATAATAATAATAATAATAATAATAATAATAATAATAATAATAATACTGAATTATGATAAGTTATTGATATGGGTCATATTTATTTTGTAACCAGATGGCAAACAGGGGTGACAAACTATGGTGAGAAGAAGCAAAGAAAACGAACAGATGAGACCACGATTAGTACAATGCAAAACCTGAACGAGAGTGGGGAAACTAATAGAACCTCTAGAACAGCTAAACACACACACACACACACACACACACACTTCATCATGTTTCCTGCAGCACTGTAAGAGGTTCGGACTGTCTCATAATTAAATGTCAAGGCCCAACTAGCCTGCGAATCCAGGAAGCGCCGAGATTTAAGAGAATGATAATGGACGAAGAAGAAGAAGAAGAACTCATCTTGGGCAGACCTCGTTTTTACCGAGGCTGATCCTTCCCTAATTAGATTTTTGTAGTTTTTTTCAATTTTTTTTTTTTTTTTTGGGGGGAGGGTTTGGTGGTGCATTTTGAAGTTTATCCTTCTTACTGAGAGATCCTCTTTTCTGGAAACTGATTTTCTTGCGTATGGAAGGGTGATATTTGCATATATGCACACACACATAATATGTATATATATATACATATATATATATATATATTATATGTATATACACACATATATATTTATATGTATATACACATATATATTATATATATATATATACATATACATATGTATATATATATATACATATACATATATATACATACATCCATGCATATACATAATTCGGACCGAGCCAACAGATATATCATTGCCCTCATCAATGATATTCTAGGGGTTTGGTAATAAGGCGCCCACTATTTTTTATTGGTCACCCATGCAAGCATTGAACAGAACCGATGTTTATCAATTTCCCAACTTCCCTGACCGGTGGCGTGGTGACATATATATCATATATTTATCATATGTTTATCATATATGATTACAAATCCGAGCTTCAGTTTCCTGGATTATGAATGAGGTTTTAACATGAAAATTAAAAAATAAATACACAGAGTAAAAAGTAGGAAGAGGAAAGGAGAGACTTTTCATTCAGACATGAGCGCGTAGACAAAGAGAGAGAGAGAGAGAGAGAGAGAGAGAGAGAGAGAGAGAGAGAGAGAGAGAGAGAGAGAGAGAAAACACTGACTTTTAGTCGATATTCCCTGACAGAAGCCGCTGACCACGGTCCAGAGAATCCTTTTATTAATGGGACAGATATTTCTTCCTCTTGCTAGAGCCATTAGAGAGAGAGAGAGAGAGAGAGAGAGAGAGAGAGAGAGAGAGAGAGAGAGAGACAAATATCCCATGATACACCACACTTAAATCATTGTTTTAGAAAAAGTTTGCTTCAGACTTAAAAAAAAGCTTTTGAGAACATGGGTGCTCTTTGGTGCCTGACCTCTACTTCAAAGCATGGGAAGTATGACCGGAAAGCAAGAAATACAGCATTGTTTGATTGAGTTGTAATATTTTGAATATGAATCAAACTCAATTGAAAACATGAAAAGCTTTAGAATTTTCAAACGAAAAGCCCCATCCATGCAATAGGGTGTCTGTTCATTATGAGTCCTACAATTGAAAAGCAGATATCGAAAATATCAATTCTAACGAAGCACGATTTTGCAAAAGATTTCACGCAGATTTAACTTTAATGGGACGTTTCATTCTCTCTCTCTCTCTGAATTACTTTTAGTATAAATCACAGACAGATAACGAAAATATTAGTTCCCAAAAGGCTCGATTTTGGAAAAGGTTTCATGCAGACTTTACTATAATGGGGCGTTTCATTCTCTCTCTCTCTCTCTTTCTGAAATGTCTATAGCATACACCACAGACAGGTATGGAAAATATCAGTTCCCAACACAAAACAATTTGTACAGTTATAAGTAAGAGTTGTTTTAGTTGATTATTAAGTGCTGTGTATGAAAATCATTTTGCAATTATTGGTATTTTCATGGAAGTGTTGATAAACACAATATTGCGATCCCAAGAATAACATATTTTGTACATTGAATATTTTAAATAAGTGCAAAAAAAGTTCCCAACAAAATACTTCTGATTTGCAATAGGTTTATCAAGCTTAACTATAATAGGGCGTTTGATTCTCTCCTCTCTATAGAATTAGTTTTGATTATACTGCACAAACTCCAATTTCATCGACTCTCCCAAAAACAAATTCGAAGCTTTCCCCGTTACTGATTTCCAATCAACTCAAAATGTAATCAAGTTAATCTTGGCCATTACATGCAATACATCTAAAGTAAACACGTTACTGGCGTACCTCAGCTCTCTCATGAAATTCGTTTTGCAATTTTCATATTTATATTTTCAGAGTTGTGACCGAAACGTGATTGATAGCAATTCCTGTTCTGGTGATCGCCATAAATGGAGCATGTGGTTCTCCACCTTAAAATTATATTGCCCGTTAAGTTTTAATCCACAAAAACGGCCGAAACATTTGGAAATACTTCACTGATTTGCCAGATTCAATCAAACCACGATTCGAGAGGGACGGACAATACTTCAGTTTTACGCAAATAACGCATTTGGCTAATGGACACATTTGAAAATACAACCTAAGACCATTTAGCTTAAAAAATATCGGTCAACATAAAATAATAAACATTTAATAATAAAGTAAGCTTTATTTAAAAGATGACAGTTAGACCTAATTAAGGATAGATATAGATATTTAGGTCCATCGCCATTGGCGTTTATACAATTTATTCATTTTTCAAACCAATGTTAACATGGAATCTCCAAGTGTGTGGTCTGATAATGTTAGATCAATAAAGTCCAGAATATTTCAACTTGCAATTGAAGTTAACGACCCATTTATTGGGGGCAAAATAAGCAAATGGTGTTCTGTCAGTAACAGCCTCACGTACGACAGAAGGGAAAGACCATTATCACGACGGGTCAAAAATTCGGTCGACATGAAAATTATACTTTTAATAATAAGAGTAAACGGCTTTCATTTACATTCAACATGCACATTTCTTACAGACATTAATTCAGGATATATTGTGGACTTGTTAAGATCGATACGATTAGCAATAATGCCAGTTTAAGCATTTATCTCAACAATTACTCCCCCAGTGTTAAAATGGAATCACAGGAAGTTAAAACGATATATATATAATTATCGGTTCTTCCTATTGCCTACCTTTTAGTCCCCTGGGAGAATTAACAACCAACCAGCTTCACTTTTGTACCTTACTTTAAAAATCACCGACAAATGAAAGTATCTCAGCTGTTCCAGAATCATCTTTCGCTCTTTTTACTATCTTTAATCATATCAATTCATTACTCAACCGATGTAATTATGCTCTAGAATGTACATATGATCAGGTTATAAAACACCCTTATTGTAAAGCAAAATTTTATTTAGAGAAAATTCCTACCCTGTTAGAAATAATAATTTTCATGGAATCGGTCACTATTTTTGACGAGACAATAAAAGATTAATTCCGAAACTATTTAATGAACAAGTCGTTAGCTTGAAGTTTAAATCTATATGGTTAACTTGAGAGTTGAAGAAGGTTGAATTTTTCAATTTTGATAATTAATAATAATATACTTAATGGCTGACATACATTTCAGGAAATATAAAAAGAATCATATATAAATATTGTTCCCTCCCAAATTGTCTTTCATAACCTGAAGGACCTGAAGCATTAAGTCAGAGTGAACACCTGTTACAGTTGCGGCGTCTAAAAATAACAGGAATCAAGTATACTCAGAGATGAAACGTCAGAATCATCATGCAACAAACGGGGTTTAAAGTTAATTGGCTAACACGGAAATGATGTTCTTAGCCACAAGAAAGGGAAAGATAGAGGCATGGAATGAGGAATCTCACGGGGATAACAGGATCTGAAAACAGACATCTGAGGAAATGGGAGTGATTTCTTCTAAAAATTTCTTCGAATTATGAATGACAAAGTATATTTGAGTAATGTGCCAAGTATTGATTCTTTCTGGAACCACTTTACGTCATAAACTCTAATGAATGGCCCGCGTGGACGCTTAATTTCTTGGGCGTAATGCCTGAGTAACGACTGTAATTGCAGGATTAAACTGGCTCTAATTACTCTTCAGTTAATATACATACTGCGTTCACCACTGCTGGGGTCATACATACAAATCGATTCCAAGGCTTCTTCGCCTCTATGTATCCTGGTAGTCATATATATGTATAAAGACCACGCATAAGACTATCAAACTGCTTTACGTGATGTATAAGTTATGAAGGGGATACTTATCTAGAGCGAGTGAAAGGAATAAGTCTCCAGCGCGCAAGGGATCAGTTGACAGATGAGAGCACAGGATGATCTGTGGATTAAGGGATTGCTAGATGTTCATGAATATAATCAAGACGGACGTTCATTTGGAAAATTAGAGAAATGTACAGCTCATGGAAGAAGATCCATTGTGAAGTACAACGTCTCTATTCGGATATATGAATGCCCAGAGGAATTGAAAATGAGGGGAGAAGGATATAAATTGGTGAGCTTTGAGTAAGTATGATGTAAGAAGCAGTTTAATTAGGAATACTTACGAGTATAGTGTTGACAGTAAAGATGTGGAGATGAATTTAGTGCTTTTCAAAGGAGATTCAGGACAGGACTTAATAAGAGGCTGCAGTGAGAAATGAAAGGAGAATCCAGGCGAAGAATGATAGAGTGAAGTGGAGCTACAAGTAAATTGAAAGCTTCACCTCTCGATGACAGAAAGAATTTGATGAAATAGAAGCAGGGAGACGGTTTTTAGAAAACTGGAGGTAAGAAGGAAGTGAGTACAAATTGCCATGATGTATCCATCCAAGCATTTTAAACGTAATATTTATGCATGCATAAACATATATATATATATATATATATATATATATATATATATATATATATATATATATATATATATATATATATATATATATATATAATATATATATACAATATTAATATACCTATATATATATATATATTATATATATGTTAAGGGGAATTTTAGTTGATAATAGTCCACCGTCCCGTAGGTTTAACCAGCGATATATATATTATATATATATATATATATATATATATATATATATATATATATATATATATATATATATATATATATATATATATATATATATATATATATATATATATATATATATATATATATATATATATATATATATATGTATGCATTTTTCATGCAAGACATCTTTAAATATTATACTTAATCGATGGATACATCATGGCAAAACACTAAACACTAGGCACTGGACAAGGGTGGTGAGGTTGGTCGTGTAGATACGGAAAGGGGGGCTTATTTTGAAGTAGGAATAATCCCCAAAAACCAGAGAGAACACTCTTGGTTGTTTTGTTGCAATGAAAAGGAGACTTTATTGGCCCCGTGGGGATCTGGAATAACTCTAACAATATTATCTGTAGTTTCTACAGAATGAGTCGAAAGTTCCACTTTACTTTTACATGCTTGAGAACTTCGAGAAGAATCAGTTATTTGTGTCTTTCCCCTTTGAAGCTACTTCTAAATCTAAAAAAAAAAAAAAAAAAAAAAAGACGTACGCTTACGGCAAAAAGCCAGTTGAGTTCTCTTCTAAATTAAAAAAAAAAACCTATATGGTGTGACCAAGATAAAATATTGCGTTGGGTAGAAAAATAATAAGGAATTTTATAAAGGATTTTTTCTCTTTCTCTTTATTTCGTAGTTTTTCCTTTTACTCAGTTTCTTATTTAGTAACTGATTCTTGGTCAAGTAGCCTTACAGGCCTTGTTCTATTCTATCGAAGCTTAATTTATGTATGTAATACATATAAATACATATGTGTGTGTGTATATATATATATATATATATATATATATATATTACGTTTATCTTACATATATATATATATATATATATATATATGATTTCATATATATATATATATATATATATCATTATATATATATATATATATATATAATATATATATATATATATATATATATATATATATATATATATATATATATATATCCGCTCTATTAGACTTTAATAAAACATGAATTTCATATTTATAGGAGATAGAAAGATAATAATTTCCATTAGTATAGCTAATATAGAAAACGATTCTATAACAATATTAACTTGCTTTCAAGTTTTAGAGAGATAGAGAAGAGAGAGAGAGAGAGAGAGAGAATTTTCTTTAGTACAGCTAAGGTAGAAAATGTCTATAGCAATATCAGGTGCTCTCAAAGTTTTATCCCATGGGAGAGAGAGAGAGAGAGAGAGAGAGAGAGAGAGAGAGAGAGACTATTAAACTTTCAATTCTGAAACGTATGTTAAGCAGGAATGATTAACATTTGAGTTACAGTTTTATTATGTCTTTAACGAGAGAGAGAGAGAGAGAGAGAGAGAGAGAGAGAGAGAGAGAGAGAGAGAGAGAGAGAGAGAGAGGGGTTTTTCCATTAGTACTACCACGGTGAAGACAGGACGCCAATAGCAATATCAGTTTCTCTCAGAGTTTCCCCCCCCCAAAAAAAAAAAAAAAAAAACAGAAGGAAACTAACCTTTACAATATAATTAAAGTTCCCAAAAATAGCGTCAACAGACCTCGTTAGGACCACTATGGCCACCTCAGGGACGAGAGGAGTTTTCATTTCAGTCACGTCCCTATTTCCAGTCTCAATGAGACCTCTCCCTAACTTGCCTGGGCTATTAACGGCTGGATTTTTGGGGCAAAGATTTTCAGTTTTGTTATTTTGGGGGAAGTTGTGACAAAGATGTTGGATTTAGTAAACTGAGAAAAAATGTTTTGGAGTGATATAAGTTTAAGATGTGATTAATTGTGGGTGTGGAGAGAGAGAGAGAGAGAGAGAGAGAGAGAGAGAGAGAGAGAGAGAGAGAGAGAGAGGAGACAGGCTGCAGGCTTTCATGATTGCTGATGAATAAATGATAATTATTTCCGTCTAACATCTCTAAAAAATTAAACTTTTTCTCACAACTTAACTATATCCAAAAGGTATACTGTGAAGAATAAGTTCTGAATGAGCATAAGAATAATTATAAACATAGATTACCCAGACTAAGGCAACACCAATATGATGTAAACATATTAATGAGTGTGTATGATAGAGGAAAAGGGTCTTCACAGTTGAATTAAAGCAAGGAAGGCAGCAGGATCTGTGCAGAAGCTTTGGAGGGGAGCTTGAATTCCTATGGAAGCAAAGATTGCAATGTGTGCAGGAAATGTTGAGCCCAATTCTCCAGTATGGAAGTGAAGTATGGATAATGAACGCAAATGCAGGAAACGCTGGAAGCTTTTGAGGTGATCTGCTCATCCACAGTACAAAATAAATGTGGAGAGATCAGCAGAGGTGAAAAATGCGTCAGGGTATATCAGAACAATAGTTACTCTAATGTCATGAAATAACGATAATTTTAAAAGAATATTTCCAATTTTTGAGAAATTTACATGCTCGCAAAAATATGAATTAAATCAGAATTGACCTTTTTTGATAACCTTTTTTTAATCACTACTTTTTTGTTAGAGATTCAAGATAAATCTTATTAGCATATCGTAAAATCAGAATTGCTCACATTTTTTTTTAATATCTATTTTCCATAAGTAATGGTATGTCATTTCCTTCGATGAGTAGAAATAATAAAACAAATATTTCTAAATGGGTGATATTTATGTAAGTCAGGATATTATAATTTTTTGTTAATTTTTTTTGACAATCTGAACGAGAAATTTGCTGTATTTTATTTTCATCGACTCAAAAGTCATGACGAGAACAAATACATTCTCTGGAATTTAGTCTGTCACAAAGTAAATTATGTATAACTTTCGAAAGAAATTCAAGCGAGGGAAAGTATCACATCGCACGAGCGTAAAAAGGGAAAAAGAAAGATTCCTTTCATTTTGCATTTTGCATTTTGCAAAGAGGCTTTCTGTGCAACAGCCGAATGGACGACACTGAAAAGACGAAAGACACGCCTGAGATGCATTTGCTCATCCCTCGGAAATTCTCGAGATATCCCAGAGATGGAGTTTCGAAAGAAGAGCCGAATTTTCTCTTTCGGGTTCAGCCCACGTAGAAATTTTTCCTCGCCGCTTTTCCAGTGATTAGTGTTAATTCGAACCAGACATCTCTTTTGTCAAGTTTAGAGAACAAGGAGATGGGATGATTGATTATGTCAGTCTTCATTTGCAGTGATGAGAGTTAAGTCGTTTCTGACATCTCCTTGGTCAAATATAGAAATCAATGAAAATGAAATGATTGATTTTGTCAGTATTTCGTTTCGTAGGTGATTCTGACAGCTTGGGTAAAAACTTTATGATTGCTGGATTAAAACTACTCTCTGTCTCAGTTTGAGAGAGCCATCTGGTGGCTGAATCAAGCGACAATATCTTTTCTCTTCCGGCAACCACATATCATTCATAAAATAACCCAGCGCTTTTGAAAAAAACAAAAGCAATAAGACGCAAAGGCTCACTGTTGACACGCGGCCATAATGGCCATATAGTCCTTACTCTGGCTGACCATGGAGGCCTGAGGCGGCCATTAACTTAGCAATAAAACTGAAGCCTCGGTGTTTACTGCCATTTATCACGAAACTTTTTTATGCTTTTGTGCCGGAAAGGATCAAACCACATCAGCAAGGGAATACCTTGACCTGTTCTGTTGTTTTCTTGGCAAGATAATTAAAATCACAAGCTGAGTCATCTTTGAAATGTTTCAAAGAGGCAGTTATCCAAAGAGCGCCATCTAAGTGATACTATTTCAAAAGGCTTTGCCTAAAATATCAGTGTCCTTTCCCGCATTTGTTTAAAATCTGCCTGGTCACTAAATCTGTTCTGTAAATTAAACTGTAACTCCTTTGTTATTTTAATTTCTTGAGTGATATCTATAAATTTGGAGATATTTTGAGATTACATTATTCAGTGGTCAGTCAGGTGATCTCTCTGAACTTGTGAAACGAGAGTAATCCTCTGAGTATTTGAAAGTATAATCATATTTTTATTTATATTTTAATCATCTAAATAATCAACTATTACTGTGTTTGCCAAGCTTTTCTTCATACTTAGTATTATATTTCATTTGTTATATATATAGGGCAATATTAATGGCCTAAAACAAATAGTTTGAAATAGAAGGGTCTACCCGAAACACATCACTTTTCGCCGATGATTAGATTTCCATTGTGAAGTAGACTTACTTATTAAATTCAGCAAAAGAGCGCTATACTTTTTAGCAGTACAGATAGTAAAATTAATAAGCATGGCAAAGCTGATAGTGAAAATAAGGTAGCGAATGGTGAGCAGGAATAACAATTTTTATATACAACAGCGAAATGATAATTTTCAGTCCTGATAACTTCAGTAAAGAAAGAAATCCCCCTAATTTTGCTCTGTAGTGCATATTCTCTAATATTGATCATTTTATTTAATGCATTTATACCCTGTTCCTCTGTAGTGCATATCCTCAAATGTCGGTAATTTAATCACGAAAACCTTTCATACGCTTTCTCATCAAACGCTCCCGAACCCTAATCTTTCGTCAGTATTCATAATCATCAATCCATCATACTTTATTTCCCCCTTCTCTCTGTTTCCTCTTGATGCAGAACGAGAGAAAAGTCAAAGAAGACGATGTGTTCTCATTTGCCTGCATGAATTAAAACGCCCCTCAGGTGCCCAGGGGAGAAGAAGGTATTCGAGGATTAGTCATGGAAGGAACATCGCAAGAGTTGGAAGAGCTGGGAAGAGACGAAGAGAGAGAGAGAGAGAGAGAGAGAGAGAGAGAGAGAGAGAGAGAGAGAGAGAGAGAGAGAATCTTGTAAGAGTTGGAAGGGCTGGAAAGAGACGAAGAATAGAGAGAGAGAGAGAGAGATCAACTTTACAATTACACTCCCATAAGAGTTCAACTCCGATTCCCAAGAACTTCTTAATCCTCGCGACAAACTTTGGGAAGGAGAAACAGAGGCAGAGTTTGCTCAAAATGGTCAACAGTAATTGCTTTCGGTTCAGGCAACTTCTACTAAAAGCCTTCCTTGTTCTGCAGTTAAGAAGCAAGAATTACAAACCTTTCATGGAATATCATTCGTTTGATTGTTCGAGACACACACAAATGCAAGCACAAATACACACAAACATTATAACTATATATATATATATATATATATATATATATATATATATATATATATATATCTCCATATATATATATATATAAGAAGAAGTATCTGTAGGTAATTAACCTCGGAACTCTTGCAATGCCAAAATGAGAATCGGAAATACCCTGGAATAATGGTCAATATCTCGCACTGACATTTGCCAATTACATCATATTCATCTTCCTGGAGGTGTGCGTGGAATAAAAAATAGAAAATGAGAAAATATGATTATGGCCCTCGAGTTCCAGTCTTCCAGTCTTCCACAAGATTACCACTGGGGTTCATTCTTTTACTTCCAGGTCCCCAATGGTTAGCGCTTGAACTACCCCTTGATGGACAATGGTGAAAGAGAAAGGAGGTTGCAAGCAATATCTGTAACACCTGTAAAAACCTAATTGGTTTAAGTGTCCCCACGGAGTGCGGGAACCAGGTTAGTCGCTGGAAAAAATCGACTGAAGCTCTTTGGAAGATTAAAATATCCTTCTGTAGCTGGAATTTGTCCTCGTATATTAAAGTGCCATTTAGGAATAGCCTCAGTGATGGAATGCAGTTTTAAGTTTTGCAGGAGAAAGTAGCAGTATATAGTTGAGGTTCTGCTTAAATGGTTTTAACGTTCTCGCTTACTCAGCTGCATCTAAAGTTTGATTTGTAAAAATCAGAACGCTAGAAATATTATATAATATGGTTTCAAGTGTTCTGGTTCAGATGGCTTTTGATTCTGAAGATTTATATGTGCATTTTTATGCTATTGTGTTGGACCACGTTCAAGAACTTGTAATTCTAATAACTGTATGTGCTATGGGCTTACAGATACTAACGGTGTTTATGACAGGACTCGAGGAACACACGGGTTAATGATATCAAGAAACTGAATACTATTTAGATCACATCCAGGGGGCTGCTGGTAACATAGAGTCAAGCATTCTTCAAAGAGAAAGATACATTTGTTATTTTGACGAAATGAGTCCATTATGGCAGGGAGAGGGAGGAGATTATCTATTAAATGATCTATCCCCGGCAAAACACAAGCTGAAAATAAACGTAGAAATACAATGAACTCAGTCCAGACCGAAGACATTGCAGTTTCAATGGCGTATGACATTGATGCATAAGTGCGATATAAAACGAAATATGAAGAATATGAAGAACAGTCACGTTCTTTGCAAAATAAAATAAAGTAAGACTTATCTCGAGTATAAATCGTGATGTATTGCTAAAGATACACTGAAATTCCATAGGCCTGAAAAGGTATGTTTTCCCCATTGTCAGAGGGAATGAAATTAGATTAGAATTTCTACATGAACGGAATATCTGTAATACCAGGTTCCTACCTGGTCTTCAGACAACTTGGCTAATCTGACTGTGTAGGAATTCTGATATAGTTACTTTCTCTCTGACGAGGGCTTAAGGTTCTTCAGTGTATCTCCAGCAATATATATATATATATATATATATATATATATATATATATATATATATATATATATATATATATATATATATATCAAGATTTACATTCAAGGGAAGGGGTCTGAGTTCATCCTCATCAGACAAAATATATTGAAATTCCCTCCCTGGGAACTGTTGCATTTCTCCTCATTGTTAAGCAAATGAAGAATGAGCGAATGATGACATTATGAGCCAAGGGTTGAAGGAAGGATGAACAGATACGGAATAGGAAATGTGCAATGATCAGGATGAGACCATTTTAGTCTTGAACCGAACGAGGTTTGAGCTTCAGAAATGTCAGAAGAATGCAGGAGTTCCTTCCGCTAGTGAGAGTTAAAGGAGAAATGACAATTGTTTCATCAAGTAACTGCTTTTTGAGTAAGCTCACGAGAACAGTGCCAAGCGTACTATTTGAAAAATGTGAGAAATACACACACGCACACACACACAGAGGGAGAACACGAGATAGAAAAGAGATAGAGAAAGCATTATTATTATTATTATTATTATTATTATTCAGCAGATGAACCCTATTCGTGTGGAACAAGCCCACCACAGGGGCATTAACCTGTTCATTAGAAAGAAGTAAGAGGTAAAGGGAAATAAAGAAAGAAGAGATCGTACTTATTAAAAATATAATATTAAATCAGCAAATTAATAAATACATAAAACTGTAACCAAATCAGTTAAAATGCAAGGAGAATTGTATTCGGGTAGTAATGCATTGCATCTTCGCTTGAAGTTTTGAAGTTTGCGAAAGAAAATTCTGACAAACAGCAAACACAGACCAAACCTGTGAATTCTGGCCATTGTAGATAGTCGTGGCAGGGAACTTGGAAATGACAGAAAGGAACAAAGCTGGGCAGATGACCTCTCGAGAGCAGGAGAGCGATTAGAAAGGTTAGAGGTCAAGTGATTCCTGCAGGAGGGGAGTCGAACCGTAAACCTGGCTATAGGGAAACTGAATGAAAAATGGATTTCTAAGTGAGCTTAAGGGTTATGGGCAGAGACAGTACAGATACCAGGTAAGCTCACTCCCTCACCACCAGTAAAAGAAATGGGGAAATGCAATGAAAAATGAAACTAGAATAAATAGGTTGACCACAAGGAGATAAAGTAGCACGCACAATATTCGGGAAATGTGCAAAGAATGAAATTGTTTGTGAGATATTGCTCATTCGACTTTTAGGAAATGTAGACAAATCACAAGAAAGTTGTGTAATCGTTATTTTAATAGTAGCATGGTTGTTTATATGATTCTATCCAAGTGGAATACAATGTAATGCTTATACACGACATCTGGGAGCGACTGACGATATAATGATTATAAAAAACTGATATCATTTCATCTTTACAAAAGTGATCGTCAAATAGCGTAAGATTAAAAAAACAATCACATTACAATACAACCGACAACTCGGAATGATTGACGATATGATACGTATAAAAAAGGTATTATCACAACTTTTAAAAAGCATTTTCAAACAGAGAAGGATATAACATTAAACTATATATATATATATATATATATATATATATATATATATATATATATATATATATATATATATATATATATATATATATATATGTTACGATACGACCACAATCGATATCTCCGGAATGTCTGACGTGATATCATAAGCGTAAATTGAAATTTAACTTCCCTTCCACAGACGATCGTCAAACAGAGCAGGAGATGATGACGTCATCAAACGAGTGAAAGCATCGAGCAGAACGTTACCGTAAAACCTCTGCCTTTCTGTTCATGCCCAACGTTTGTTGTCCTTTGGTGCCCCTAACGGCTCTCTCTTTTGATTTGTGGGACCGAATATCGAAAGGGAACTCTTGGCTTTACTTTATCTGTTGGTTTCTGTTTTTTTTTTTTTTTTTAAGTTTTTATTCTTTCGTTTCGGGGAGCAAATTCTTTGGACTTCAGGAATATCAGTTGATTTTCTATTCCCCGGTATTGATTATCTATCACCTTTAAGCATGCCTCTCTCTCTCTCTCTCTCTCTCTCTCTGCAGGCTGATTTCCCTTTGGAGCCCTTACGGGTTATAATAGTCTGTTGACTCTGTCCATAAGCGTTTTCAGCTGGAGATTTAAAGAAAGTAAGAAAGAAAGAAAGATAATTAAAGTTACGAAAAGATGAAAATCAAAGATGAAAAATCTTGCAATACCTCTCTGAAAGTTTCCCAACTTCCTTTACCCTAAACAAACAAGTAAAAAATGGGCAGAAGTTTCTTCGGCGCAATCGAGTTTTCTGTTCAGCCCCTACAGCGTTTCATAATTTATGAGCCGCGGCCCATGAAACTTTAACCACCGGCCGTTGGTGGAATATCCTATATCGTTGCCAGAAGCACGATTATGACTAACTTTAAGCTTAAATAAAATAAAAACTACTAGGGGCTGAAGGCTGCAATTTGGTATGTTTGGTGATTGGAGGGTGGATGATCAGCATACCAATTTGCAGCCCTTTAGCCTCAGTAGTTTTTAAGATCTGAGGGCGGACAGAAAAAGTGCCGACAGAAAAAGTGCGGACGATGAAGAGCAGACAGCACAGGGGTGAAATTGTCAAATGAGGAAACGATGCTACTCGTATCTTCTTCCCAGCATCCGTGTGAAGCTAAATTTCTTCGTTGAAATTCACAGGCTTTTTTAGTTTTCTGTAAAGAAAACTATTGCGCCGGCTTTGTCTGTCCGTCCGCACTTTTTCTGTCCGCCCTCAGATCTCAAAAACTACTGAGGCTAGAGGGCTGCAAATTGGTATGTTGATCATCCACCCTCCAGTCATCAAACATAGCAAATTGCAGCCCTCTAGCCTTAGTAGTTTTTATTTTATTTTATTTGAGTTGAAGTTAGGAATAATATGGCGAGTCTGGCAACTATATAGGACAGGCTACCACCGGGCCGTGGTTAAGTTTCATGGGCCGCGACTCATACAGCATTATACCGAGACCACCGCAAGATAGATCTATTTTCGGTGGCCTTGATTATACGCTGTAGCAGTTGTACAGAAAACTCGATTTCGCCGAAGAAACTTCGGCGCATTTAGAAGATACAATATCTGGAAAAACTGGAAACGAAACCTTGACCAAATATTGCTTACCCAGTATATACGGCGATGTGACCTTAGAAGCATAACCTTTTCACGCAAGCAAATGTGCGTTTATATAGAATGTTCGTAGGTATGAGAGAGAGAGAGAGAGAGAGAGAGAGAGAGAGAGAAGTCATACATGCAAATATGAATATACCGTACATAGAAAGTTCATAGGTATGAGTTTTAACATTTGCAAATGTGCATATGTATAAGTTCATAAGTTAAAGAGAGAGAGAGAGAGAGAGAGAGAGAGAGAGAGAGAGAGAGAGAGAGATTAACACTTGCAGATGTGAATATGTGTAAAAAGTTCATAGGTTAAAGAGAGAGAGAGAAATTCATTTATGCAAATATGAATATACACAGAAAGTTCGTAGGTATGTACGGAAGGTTAGTTATGCACAAGCAATTCCATTTTGCAAAGGCCTGCTTTCCCCGTATATCGAAGGAAAAATAGAAAAAAGCGTTTGAGGATATTGGGGGTCGTTCTTCAGGGCTTTACAGTAGGTCTTACCCTGAATTCCCCTGGACCCAACGCCGGATAGACCAGCCACTATTTATGGCCCTGAAGAACAAGCACCTAAAATTTTTGGGAGCCTTTGTTGATTTGTACGAGGTCGTAAACTTGCTCTATGGATGTGAAGGTCCTTTCTATTTTTCTATTTTGGGGCGGGAGGGGGCGTTTTCGGAAACATTTTGACGTAAAAAAAAGAATTTCCACGTACCCTTTGGTTACTAGTTTTTTTTTTTTTAAATAAACACAATATTCTTTTGAAGCTTGAATTTTAAGTTAGTAGCCCCTGTGGGCTTGTTCCTTATGAATAGGGTTCCTCTTCATAATAATAATAATAATAATAATAATAATAATAATAATAATAATAATAATAATAATAATAATACCAGCAACTCTGCTCACTTCTTAATAAAAGTTTGGTGGCAAAAGTATTTTTATTTCGTGGTAGAAGTCCACTGAGAAATAATTAGGTTTAATTTGCTGTAATGGCGGACTATTATGCAAATGTCTCTTAATTCGGAGAGATAACTTTCTATAAAGTTAAAACTTAACGAGCTCAGAGTAGCGCTGAAATGGACGCCCCGACTCATGAAATTATACTTTGCGATAGAGATGCAATATTAATGCAATTTCCATTTGGTCATAAAATGAACGCACAAAATTATCACTTGCTTTGGCGAATGAATTAAATGAACAACTTGAAAAGGAATTGACACGATAAAAGTACATGAGAAATGTGATGATTATTCTCTAGAATGAGCTACACTTTGGTAGCTTCTGACTTTGGCCACCAGACGGCAATCTTTCAAAAGCAGCCTTAGCGTTTACTTTCGATACGTACGGAAATTGTGGTACGAAGTCCATTTCAAAATCTACCAAATTTTTGGAAAAATCAACACTATTATTATTATTATTATTATTATTATTATTATTATTATTATTATTATTATTATTACTACTCTGAAGATGAACCCGATACAGGGGCCATTGACTCGTAATTCATTATTATTATTATTATTATTATTAATATTATTATTATTATTATTATTATTATTATTATTATAGGAGAAACAAATCAAGTTATGTCTGGGTACATATATTTAAAAATAAATCTCTACAGAGAGACTCATGTTACTATAAGTATCTTTTTTAATTATTGTTATTTTCATCATCATTATTATTTTTATTAATTCTATTATATTGTTTATTATTATAATTATTATTATTATTGTTATTATTATTGTTATCATTATTATTATAATTCAAGGCTCCCGCACAACGGAATGGCCCAAAAATTGGTTGAAAATCTTCAACATTTTGATCACATCGTTGCAATTCCAGTGGTATGCCTCTTGATTCTGTTTTCCCTGGACTTGCCTTAACGCCTTCTTGTCCGCATATGAATTTCAGAAATCAATCAGTCTACATCTTTGCAGGAGGTTCTCTTGAAGGAAAATATATTTCAATCAACTTGCGAGGACGTACGATAGTTATCAATGACTCATGTATTTCGAAGTATGAGATGATGCTAAGTAAATTTACGACTAGCGTACTTCAATTTGTTCATGAACACCGGTACATTAATAAAGAATAAAAAAAAAAAAACAAGTAGAAAATGAGCCCAAGTGTCTTCGGCGCAATCGAGTTTTCTGTACAGCGTATACACGATCATGGCTAGCTTTAACCTTAAATAAAATAAAAACTACTGAGGCTAGAGGGCTGCGCATGTTTGATGATTGGAGGGTGGATGATCAACATATCATTTGCAGCCCTCTAGCCTCGGTAGTTTTTAAGATCTGAGGGCGGACAGAAAAAGTGCGGACGGACGGACAAAGTCATCTTCATAGTTTTCTCTTACAGAAAACCAAAATTACTCGTGTATTTAGAAGTTTGAACTGATAAGCAGATCTTCAGCTACCGGACTTCAAAGTTCAGCAATGAACACTGGTACATTGATAAAGAATTAAAAAAAAATAATCAACATTCACCATTCCTTGTATTTTTCTGGCAAAAAAGGAGTGAAAATGAACTCTCATAATAGCTACATTCTGTTCATTTCAGCTGTCTTGTTAAAGAGGATCTGTGGATTCTGTCCACGTGGGTGTAATCCATCCAGTAATTTAAAACAAGAAAGTTCTCACACTGCTGGATGCTGCCTCACCGTTGCTATGGCAACGCTGCCTTTCTTAGCACGTATAGAACAGCATCTCATTTCACAGGAAAAATCGCAGGTTTTAGTTAAGGATTTTATAAAATTATTTTTTCGATGATAAAAATTATACAAATGAAAATTAATAAGAGTAAGTTAGGCAAAAAAATGGACAATCACTCAATGTGCATATTATTTTTCATCTTTTTCCTATTATTTTATTAATATTGTTGTTTTTTCGTTAATGTCGTAACAAATGATATAGTAATGAAAAATTATACATATGCAAATCAATAAGGATACGTCAGGCAAACATCATTCATTACTGTGCGTATATATATTTTTTCATTTTTTCTATTATTTTATCATTATTGCTTCGACTCCCGTTCGTCTAACATTCGGCAGCTACTCAGTGATCTTCGTAACTGGGTGGAAGTAATAATAATACTTTTGTTTTTGGTGCAGATGGTTAAAAACAGTAAGTAGAGTCCTTGTTATTGGGTACTGGAGATGTTTTCAGATGCTTGGATTAGCTAAACGAGACTTTCTGTCAAGACATCGACCCTTCTGGAAAGGCTAAATCATACTAGTAAAGATCTCTCTCTCTCTCTCTCTCTCTCTCTCTCTCTCTCTCTCTCTCTCTCTCTCTAACTTAACTAATAAATCTAAAGTACCTAACTTGGTAGAGGAGCATTTACAAGAAATCATCGTAATTAAGTGCTCTCTCTCTCTCTCTCTCTCTCTCTCTCTCTCTCTCTCTCTCTCTCTCTCTCTCTCTCTCTCTGTAACAGAAACAAATCATATTAGTAAGATCTCTCTCTCTCTCTCTCTCTCTCTCTCTCTCTCTCTCTCTCTCTCTCTCTCTCTCTCTCTCTTTATCTAACTAATAAATCTAAGAATACCTAACTTGGTAAGAGGAGCATTTACATGAAATCATCGTAAATATAAATCAGCTTTCTCTCTCTCTCTCTCTCTCTCTCTCTCTCTCTCTCTCTGTGTGTGTGTGTGTGTGTGTGTGTGTGTGTAACAGAAACAAGTGCGAACACCTGATTAACTTAGTAAGAGGAGCATTAACAAGTAATCATCGTACATAGAGTACTAGCTCCTTTCTCTCTCTCTCTCTCTCTCTTCTCTCTCTCTCTCTCTCTCTCTCTCTCTCTCTCTCTCTCTCTCCCTAACTTCTCCTGATGTAATCAGAGGACTGACATGTCGTAATTGCTGACGCGAGAAGTTGTACCACCGACTGATTGCTGGCGTTCTGTCTGTGACCTTCCATTGACCTGGTCACTCTCTGGCTCTCCAAACTTAGTCCTAAACTATTTCATGTTCTGTTTCCAGAATTAATAGAATTTATGGTACAAGTTTTTTGTTTTGGATATTTAATTATTACTGTCATTTCATTGACAATCAGTGAAATTAGTACTAGATTGAACGAGCAATATCTTGTTCTTAAATTGTACGTTAACACTTCCTGAAGCAAGTTTTTTTTTTTTGAAGGTTCCTCTCTAAGTGGCATTACATACTCGTACCAAATGCTTTGAGTTCTGTGTATATTACCTGAAGGAGTCACTTTAAATCATGAATTTGTCACTAGAGGAAACAAGTAAACAATGCGCCGAAGTTTCTTCGGCACAATCGAGTTTTCTGTACAGCTGTTACAGCGTATAATCAAGGCCACAGAAAACAGATCTAGCTTTAAGTGGTCTCGGTATAATGCTGTATGAACCACGGCCTATGAAACTTTAACCACGGCTCGGTGGTGGCCTACCCTATATCGTTGCCAGAAGCACGATTATGGCTAATTGTAACCTTAAATAAAATAAAAAAACTACTGAGGCTAGAGGGCTGCAATTTGGTATGTCTGATGATTGGAGGGTGGATGATCAACTTACCAATTCGCAGCCCTCTAGCCTCAGTAGTTTTCGAGATCTGAGGGCGGACAGAAAAGTGAAGACAGAAAAAAGTGTGCACAGAAAAAAGTGAGGACAGAAAAAGTGCGGACAGATAAAAGTGCGGACAGATAAAAGTTTGGACGGAATAAAGTGCGAACGGACAGACAAAGCCTGCACAATAGTTTTCTTTTACAGAAAACTAAAATAATTCTCACGAATCATTTCCCACAGAAAGACAATGCTTGAGCAACCACAGAGTTCCTTTTCAAGCAGCAACGCCAGACTTTGCATCTGCCCTTTCAAGCTATCGAGGACTCGCCCATGGGCTCGAGTGATTGTAAGTGGAAATGGACGTTGCAGTTCATTCCTTGTAGCCGGGTAATTATCAATGTTACTAGTACAGGAAATGGCGTTTGTGTTCTGTAATGTCCCTGTTCATAAGGGAGGTACTTCTCGATTCGAGATGTCCGGGAGTGACAGTCGCTCTTTCATGAGATCGTACGATTCAGTTTCATGTTCGTTCTCAGAATCTCCCATTGCTGAGCTTATCGAATTAAACATTTAGGGTATATACTGAAGACATACCAATAAATAGTTATGATAAAAAGGAATGAAAAAAATTACTGGTTGTATACAATAATCCATATGACTTCCTAAATCTTTTTCGGCGTGGCTATTATTATTAACAATTGATAGAACAAAGGTTAGAACGCGTAAATACAGAACGTGAATACTTTGTAGCAATATCCTGTACGTGCCATTAAATTACAGTACCGTCATTTTCTATCTTTTATAATCGATTCGAAATTCATAGAAGTAAAAGAAATACATCATTCATTACTGCAACGAGCGTTAAGTAAAAGATATTTCTATTGTTTATGTTAAAAATTATTACTTTTATATTCCTTAACAGTGTCTAGTCTTCTGAAAAACTCAGAAAGAACTCCCTTGGATTTTTTATTTTTCCAACAAAATTCAATCTCACCTTCATATTCCTTTATTTCCTTTTTACCTGATTCTCCCTGTATTCAGTTTTCTACAATGATCTGTCATATTTGCTATACCAGCAGATCTTTTATATACTCAATTTATATTCTCCACTCTCCAGCCTTAGAGATTCAGAATAGCAACCTCTCCGGAAATGAAACATTTTAATTAATATACAGTAGTTACATCCTTTCAGAGAAAAATGAGTCTCAGTGAAGAATTAGAACGCAGCTGACAATTAACTCTTTCAAAAAACTTGGGAAAACTGGAATGTTTTAATGACAGATACAGACTAGAGAAATAAAATGGATCTATTTTTCACCCCCCAACGATTCTTATATAACTGAAGTCATGGCGTTACCCAAGAAGGGAGACAATTTGAATAATATCTTTTATAGCAGCAAATAACAAATTGGTCTCATTTTGTGAAGTATGATCTAATATTTTAGTCCAAAGTTAATCAATATTTAGTGCAAATAGACACTCACTTATAAACAAAGTCAGCATTGAAAAGATATCACGTAAAAAATTTGGGTCAATATGAATCAGAAGGGTCGACTTTATTTTTAGCACTACCAGCTCAAACTTAAAATAGCTAAGACTACCTGAACGCGGCCACTCGTCTATCGTCTGAATCGACCCTTGATGTTTATGGAAATCTGGTAGCCATTGTTCCCCAGGTAATCTGTTAATTGGCACATGCCGGGAGATCTTGGTATGGCTGATACAATGCTCCAATTAAGCTTAATCACGCTGAAGATCTATTGTGTACATATTCCAAATGGAAGATTACACGCGCCGTCCGATGCGAGTAGAGGTCTGGAAGTAAATAAATACATTTACAAGAGATTATTTCATCGATACATTTCTAGGAGATTATTTCATAAGTAATTTTGTAATAGATTATTTCATAAATACATTTATAGGAGATTATTGCATAATATATTTATAGGAGATTATTGCATAAATACATTTCAAGGAGATTATTGGATAAATACATAAATAGTAGATTATGGAGATTATTTCGGAAATACATTTACAGGAGATTATTTCGGAAGTACATTTATAGGAGATTATTACATAAAAACATTTCCAGGAGATTATTATAATGTGATGATGAAAAGAAGCGAAACTGGCAAGAAACGTGAGTGAAGCAACTGAATACTGAAACTGAATGTCAGGCAAATGTCATGAAGGTAATCTTCGTTTTTCGTAATTATTCAAATGTTGATGTTCAGTTGTCTCTTTCTGAAACAAATGAAGTTAATGTTTCTTAAGAACTCGACGCACGAACTATTTTTATTATGTTATTGAATTATCCGGAAATTGTAAAAAAGGAAATGAAGCATAAGCATTTACATTTATCAATTACTTTAGAAATTTCATGCCATATTGATTCAATAAATAGCCCTGCAAGAAGTGGAATTCTCCTAAAGATATTTCTCGCTCATTAAGATAATAACTTTTCGACAGCTTTCAAATTCTCTTTCTGAAAAAAGAGTCTTCTTTCTTAAGTAGCAGCCGTAGAGTTTCCAGAAACTGACCAAAGAAAGGCGGAGAAATAATTCCTTACACATCGCAGGTGTTTTTGTGACTCCCACTGAGAGTGGAGCAAAAAATATGAGCGTCTGTTGCAGTAATTTTCTGAGTAAAGTCTCCCCTCTTATCCCACCAGCATATGTGCGCCATATTTAATTTTTTTTCGGTCCACAGTTTCCTCACGTTTTATCTAATTTCCCCACCGCTTACTTCCAACCTCGTTCATTTAGTTTCGAAGATGAAACTAAAAACAGTTTCTGCTCTAAACGTCTTATTTTCAGCCTCGTTCATTTGGATTCTGAAATAAAACGAAGAACAGCTTCTGCTCTAAACGTCTTATTTTCAGCCTCGTTCATTTGGGTTCTGAGATAAAACGAAAAACAGTTTCCGCGTCAAATGTCGTCGTGAATCTCTGGCGAGCTAAGTGGATTCAGGGTGAACATGAAAGCGATTATAAGCATTAGTTACGGCGGAGAGCAAAGCCTGGAAACCCTTATCGCGCACTCGTAGTTTTTGTTCCCCTGAACATTTTTGAACATTTTGTGTTCTGTTCAGGCGATTTCCCCCCGCGTGACAAGCTTAGTTCCTGTGGAGGAAGTCGAAGAATTATGACCAGAGAACGGAAAACTGGATGAAGTAGAGATTTCAGACTTTGTGGTTAATGCGTGGGAGGAATTAAAGGTAAGAAATTACGAAAAAAAATATAAAAAAAGACATAATTTGAACACACGGCAAATTCAGATCATTACGTTTCCTCCCCGAGCCAATAAGACTGAACTAATTATTTATCACAATAACTCTTTTAATAATCAGATGGGTATGATCGTTCTCCCACCAGAATGAATTTCCTTTAAATATTTTGCTATAATGTTTCCGTAATATAGAACAAAACAAATATCGAATAGCACTGAATTGTATCGAAACAGTTCCCAGGAGAACCTTAATTCAGGAATACATTAATACAGCATCATTATTATATCGTGATTAACGAAAATTAATGTGCAGTACTTTTAACACCACATAAAGAAAACAAAAAACACAAAGAATAACAACAATAAGAACTACAGTTATAATAATAATAATAATAATAATAATAATAATAATAATAATAATAATAATAATAATAATAATAATAAATAAATAAATAATGGAGGAAAAAAAACACAGTTATTTATGGGCACAATGTTTAAAAATGAAAATGCCTACTCATACATAAAGTGAATTTGTTTCTCCATTTCCGGGCTCGATGCTACTACGACATTTTAAATAATAATAATAATAATAATAATAATAATAATAATAATAATAATAATAATAATAATAATAATAATAATAATAATAATAATAATAATAATAATAAATAAATAAATAAATAAATAAATAAATAAATAAATAATGGAGGAAAAAAAAACACAGTTATTTATGGGCACAATGTTTAAAAATGAAAATGCCTACTCATACATAAAAGTGGATTTGTTTCTCCAATAATAATAATAATAATAATAATAATAATAATAATAATAATAATAATAATAATAATAATAATAATAATAATAATAATAATAATAATAAATAAACAAATAAATAAATAAATAATGGAGGAAAAAAAACACAGTTATTTATGGGCACAATGTTTAAAAATGAAAATGCCTACTCATACATAAAAGTGAATTTGTTTCTCCATTTCGAGACTCGTGCTACTACGAGCATTTTAAATAATAATAATAATAATAATAATAATAATAATAATAATAATAATAATAATAATAATAATAATAATAATAGAGGCATCCTTTCAAAGAACACCGCTGGCATGTGTTGAGTACAAGAGCCTAACATGAGCACTTTAAGCAAACTTAATTACTAATGTTTCAGGATTAAAAGCATTAAACCTCCGTAAACCTCCATTTCATTACAAAGCTCAGATAAAATGTTTTCCCAATTATGTTATTTCTGTCCCACAAAGGGCAGAAAATATTTGGGAGCTTTTTAGGCTAATGGAGATTCTTTCATAACGTTTTAATTCCCTTTTGTTCTTTTCCTTTCATCTTTAATTCCTTAATGCCTAGATCCGTTCGTTTTTCTGCTTCGTTTTATTATTTCACAGCCCTTTTACGCCCTGCGTGAATTAGCAGATTACATTTTAAATTCATTCTGTTTTATAGTTATGTTTTGTCGATTTGGAAATATATCTTTTTTTATCAACGCAGAAAACTTTTTCGTTGAATAATAATAATAATAATAATAATAATAATAATAATAATAATAATAATAATAATAATAATAATAATAATGGACCTAATGCTTCATTAATATAACTGGTTACATAGCAAATCTATTTCTATTTAAAAGGGATACATAAATCAATATTTATTGCTAAAGTTAAGTAATAAAAAAAGACGAATATTTTTTCTAGTTTTAAGTTTTAAAGTTGCATTATTCGTAGCTCTCAATTCATTATCGAAATTGGAATAGTTTCTCATTTGGGGAAAGCTTTCATTCCAAAACAATGGTCCCGAATCTAGGCATTCCATCCATCTGAATTTCGATATTTTTATCTTCATTTCCATCCAGATTTAACTCATCAGCTTTGACAAAATACTGAAGAAGGTCCTGAATAAGTCGCTGGATCCGAGACAACGTTGTCTGCTTATGCATTCTTATGTATTCTTGTTGCCAACATCAATTATCCGAATGACTTCTTCATGTACAGCATAAGGCAATGAACTGGATTATAGAATTTAGCCCAAAGGTCAAGCAAGCACTGGGACCCATGAGGTCATTCAGCGCTGAATGGGAAATTGAGAGTAAAGACGGTTTTAAAGGCAAACCAGGAGGAAAACCTCGCAGTTGCACTATGCAACAATTGTTAGGAGATGCTGGAAAGTAAGATGGAAGAAAGAGAATAAGAACGGAAGTACTGGAAAAGGAGTGAAGGGGGTTACAGCTAGGGGCCGGGGAGGGGGGCGCTGCAAAGAACCTTAAGTAATGCCCACAGTGCACCGCATGAGGTACACAGGCAACTCTAGCCCCCTGCGGGGATAAGCCAGAGAAGGTTATCCAAAATAGGCACGACGGTTTCGTAACTTCTCGTCCAATCGGGCAGACTCCCGGAACTGATGACCAATTTGGGCCTTGCAAATCAAATTGCTTCGTCTGCCGTTGTACCACCACGATGGACAAATGAAGTTCTATGAGATTCGCGGAAATGAAATTGTGGGAGGCAAACTTACGTAGGAAGAGAAATGACTTTGTCCTGGGGAGGATCTGGCTTTGTTTTTTTGACCTTTGACCTTGACCTTTGAACTTTTATAGGCCAAATGGCATGATTTTATTATAAGAAAAAATCTGTTATAATTATCAACGTTGCAAATGAATTTCAGAAGCTGTTAAGCCATGACCATGTGGTTTATAAAAGTTCAAAGGAGTCAAGATCAAAGATCAAACAAAGCCAGATCCTCCCAGGGCAAGTCGACTACTCTTTCTACAATTGCCTCCCCTAATTTCGACTCACAGTCATAAGCTCATTTGTCCATCGTGTTAACTTTGGCACCAGACGAAAGCTGAGAGCCCCATTGCAAACTAAATGATCATCGGTGAGTACTGATGGGCTGAGAGATTAAAGGCCGTCGTGCTAACAATGACTTTCTCTGGCCCATCCCAAAGCCAAACAGAAGTTGCCTCGTGCGGTGACACAATGACAAGGTTAACGCGCCCGGCTTGCCCCCTTCGCTCCTTTTCCCGGCTGCTTTCCGTTCTCGACTATCTTTTCTTCCTCTTACTTTCAGCATCTCCTAACTGTGTTGCATAATTGGCTGCGGATTCCTCTGGTTTGCGCTAAAACCGTCTTTACTCTCGATTTCCCATTCGGCGCTGAATGTTCTCGTAGTCCCGGTGCTAGCACGACACTGAGCCATTCGTCGAACCCATTGCTGTGCTAGCTGCATGAAAGAGTCGTTCGATGTCGACAACGAAATACATGGAAGTGCGTAAACGGGCAACGTCGGATCCGCGATGATCTGAGAGAAATGAAAGATAAAATATCGGAATTCCGAATTCGTAGATGCGGTCGGACCTGTTTTGGAATGAAAGCTTTCTGAAATGAAACTGACTACGAGCACAAATATTGGTCGAGGAGCTGCAATATATATACTATATATATGCTATATATATACTATATATATATATATATGACAAAACTAGAAAAATATTCGTCTTTTATTGCTTAACACAGCAATGTTGATTTATGTGGCTCCTTTTTAATCAAACTAGACGCTTAACAATAACCAGTTATGTGTGGTAATCGTATTATTATTATTATTATTATTATTATTATTATTATTATTATTATTATTATTATTATTATTATTATTATTCAACGAAAATTTTCTGCGTTGATAAAAGATATATTTCAAATAAAACAAGCTATAACTATAAAATGAATAATTTAAAATGTAATCTGCTAATTCACACTGAGATAAAAAGAAACTGTAATAATGAGCGAGCAGAAAAACGAACGGATCTAAACATTGAAATTAAGATGAAGGAAAGAACAAGGAATTAAACGTTAATAAGAATCTCCATTAGCCTAAAGCTCCCAGAGTAAACACTACTTGCGCTTTGTGGAAGTAACATAGTGGAAAACATTTATCTGGCGCTGTAATGAATGAGGGTTTACAGAGGACTGCTACTTTTGTCCTGAAGGCGTGGTTGCCCAAAGCCATGTTGGAAACTCTTGTACTCAACATGCCAGCAGTGTGCTGAAAAGCTGCCTGTGTGTGTGTGTGTGTGTGTGTGTGTGTAATATTATTATTATTATTATTATTATTTAAATACTCATGTGCTACAATCTCGAAAAACATGTATGTTGAAACATTTCATTACAAACTATTGTGCCACTTAGTAACTGTGTTTCCTCCATTATTTGTTTATTTGTTGTGTGTGTGTGTGTGTGTGTGTGTGTGTGTGTATTATTATTATTGTGTATTATTATTTGTGCTCGTAATACGAAGTCTCAAAATGACAAATCCCACTTTGTATGAGCATTTCGACACCAGCATTGTGCTCATAAACATAACAATATTTCACTCGTATTATTTATTTGTTGACTGACTGACTATTTGTTGTTATTATTATTATTATTATTATTAATATTATTATTATTATTATTATTATTATTATTATTATTATTATTATTATTATTTAAAATGCTCGTAACACAGTATAATGGCAAATTCGCATCGTAGTGAGCATTTCGTGCCACAAGCTTATTGTGCTTGTTTTCTCCATTATTTATTTATTTATTATTATTGTGTATTATTATTATTATTATTATTATTATTATTGTGTGTATAACTGTAGTTCTTATTGTTGAGTATTCTTTTGTGTTTTGTTTTTCAACGTAATGGGAAATCTGCACGTGTGAATGTTGTCACGATATAATGTGATGCTGCTGTTATGTATTACAGGCCAGGATGCTCCTAGCGAGAACTGTTCGATACAGTCGGTAACATTCGATGTTCTTGTTCTAAATACGAAGCGTATAACAAAATATTTAAAGAGAAATTATTCTGGCTGAGGCTTTGATATACCCATCTGATATGTGGTCCAGTCTTATTTCGAGAAGAAAACATAATGATGAATTTGCCGTGTGTTCAAGTATGTCTTTATATTTTTTCAATAATTCTACCTTTAATTCCTCACGCATTAACACAAAATCTGATCTCTGCTTCATCCGGTTTCCTTTGCTGCAGTCTCGACCCTCACGAAGAACAAGCGTCGCGCAATCGCCTGAACGAAATGTTTAAAAAATGTTCGAAACAAAACTACGGTGCGCGACTAACGCTCCGCGGCTATGCTTATAATGTCGCTCATGTTCGCCTGATCGCGGCTTGCCGAAGATTCGACATTTGACTGACTTGCGGAAGCTTCACTGGAACACATCTCGGGGTAAATGAACTGGAGCTGAAAAATAGACTGTTCTTCGTTTTATTTCAGAATCAAATGAACGAATGAAAATAGACGTTTAGAAGCGAAACTGTTTTTGGTCATCTTCGAAAACTTAAATGAACGAGGTTGAAAATGGCTGATGAAAACGGATAAAACGTGAAAACTGTGAGACCGAAAAAGTAAATATGGCACTATGCTGGTGAGGAGACTTTGCTCGAAGAATACTGCAACAGGCTGTCGCTCCGCTCGTGAAGGTAAGCTGCGATGCTCAAATTGACACTCGCCCAACTCTTTTGGTCAGTTTCTGAAACTCTACGGCTTTACTACTGAAAGAAGATCTTTCGAAGGCAACTGTCGAAAAAGTTATTATCTTAATGAGCGAAGTATCTTTGGGAGAATTCCACTTCTTCTGAATATTATTAGTCAATTTAAGTGATAAATAATCTTATCTTTTACAATTTCAGTAGATAACATAATAAAAAATAGTTCGTGTTGGAACATGCTGAAAACAACTTCATTTGTTTCAAGCATTTAATTCAGTACGAAAAACGAATTTTACTTCATGACGACGCCTGACATTGGTGATATTCAATTAGCTTCACTCGTTCTGCCAGTTCCTTTCTTTCATCATCGATATAACAATCTCCTGAAATGTTTTATGTAATAATCTCTATGAAATGCTATGTCTCCTGTAATATATTTCCGGAAAAATCTTACTATTTATGCTGTTATCAATCTCCTTGGCATGTATTTATGCAGCAATCTCCTATGCTCCTATAAACATGTGTTTATGAAATAATCTATTACAAAGTACTGTAATGTCTCTAAATGTCGATAATAATCTCTGTAATGTTGTTATTTACTTCGAACCTCGAACGACGCCTGTCTTTTCCATTTTGAAATATGTACGCAATATCTTCAGCGTGATTAACAATTGGGCACATTGTATCGGCTTATGCCAGTCTCCGGCATGTTATGAAGATATTAATTGCAGGGAACAATGGCTTTACCGAATTTCCGACATCGAGGCTCATTCGGGCGATAGACAGTGGCCGCGAATCGATCTTAACATTTTTAATTTGAGAGCTGGCAGTGAGATCGACGCTACATTCATATTGACGATTTTGCGTGATATGTAAATGCTGACTTTTGTTTATAGTGATCTGTTACTAGTATTGTTAACTTTGGACAAATATTAGATCATGCTAAAATGAACAATTTGGTATTTCCTAGCATGGGTATTGTTGTTGTCTCCCTATTGAGCAACATATGACTTCAGTTATAAGAAATCGTTGAAGTGAAAAAATAGATCCATTTGGCTCAGTCTGTCTGTCACAAAACATTATTTTCCCAAGTTTTTTGAAGGAGTTGGTGTCAACTACGTTCTAATTCTTCGCGAAGACTCATTTTTTCTCTGAAATATTTACTGTATATTAATTAAATGTTTCATTTCCGGAAGGTGCTATTCACAGGCTCTAAGGCACTGCAGGGTGTATAGGTGGTATATAAGATCTGCTGTGCTGTAAATATGACAGGTCGTGAAAAACTGAATACGGGAAGAATCAGTAAAAAGAAATGAAAATATGAAAAGTGAATTAATTTTGTTGAAAAAGCAAAAAAAAATCGAAATTTCGAAGACTAGTTTTAAGAAAATGTAAAAATAATAATTTTAACATAACAATATAAGTATCTTTTACTTAACGCTCATTACAGTAATAATGATGTATTTCTTTACTCTATCCCGAATCGTCTCAATTAATGACGATATATATTATGCGCAATCTGAATATTGCTACAAAAGTAATTGGATGCTATGCCACGCACGTTCTAACCTTTGTTCTATCGGTGTTAACAGTAATAATAGCACGCCATGTTCATTCCTTTATCATAACTATTTATTGGTATGTCTTCAGTATATACCGTGTTCGACAAGCCCAATGGTCTGAGAACGGCTGTTGGTGATCTCGAGAAGCGACATCGCACGAACATCGAGCACCCTATGTTCACAGAAACACAAACGCCATTTCTATGCTATGGCGTGATATTACCCGGCTGCAAATGAACTGGCGTCATTTCACGCACGTCACTCCTAGGCCCATGAGTCCTCGACTAACTGAAGAGGCGAATATTGCTGGAGACGCTGATAGTCTTTCTGTGAGAAATGATTCGTGAAATTATTTTATTTTCTGTAAAACTATTGTGCGGAGCTTTGCTCTCCGTTCATATTCCGTCCAAACTTTTGTCTGTCCACTATCTGTCGCACTCTGTCTCACTGCTGTGCACCTCTGTCTTCACCCTCGCCCTCAATACTCGAGGCTACTGAGGCTGGAGGGGCTGCGGGTGGTAGGGTGATCATCGTCATCGTTTGCTCTATCAACTTATTTTTGTTGGAAGGTCAGCCGTAATCGTAGCTTTGCTGTTAACGTCTGGAGTGAGCCGCCGCCGACCGTGGACCACCGTAGACGTGATTTCCTTGACATTGCCGGACCGCTAAGGTCTGTTTTCTGTGACTTGCTGATATGCGCTGGCTGCAACTCGGTGTGCCGAAGAGCTTTCGGCGCATTATTTGTTTGTGGCAAATTCTGTTCGTGACTCCTTCGAGTAATATACGGGAACTAAGCGCTGATGCCGCGAAGGAACATCCCAACGCTTCGAGAAGTGTTAACGACGATTTAGAGCAAAGATGCTCGTTCAATCTGTACTGAGCTCACTGATTGTCAATGAAATGACAGTAGTATCCCAAAAACAAACTATTGCCATAAATATTAATTCTGGGAAACAGATTTAGAGACAAGTTTGGAGTGAAGAGTGACGGGTCAATGAGCGCCAACTGTCAGTCATTTTAACCTTCTTCCACATTTGTAATCTCCTTACATCAAAAATTAGGGGAAGAGAGAGAGAGAGGAAGAGAAGAGAGAGAGAGAGAGAGAGAGGAGAGAGAGAGAGAGGAGAGAGAGAGAGAGGAGCTGAGTATATGGCCGATGATTACTTGTTAATGCTCCTCTTACTAAGTTAATCAGGTGTTCGCAGTTGTTTCTGTTACACACACACACACATACACACACACAGCTAATTTATATTTACGATGATTTCTTGTGAATGCTCCTCTTGTAAATGCTCCTCTTACTAAGTTAGTTAGGTATTCGCAGATTTATTAGTTGCACTTCAGATCTTTACTAATATGATTTTGTTTCTGTTACAGAGAGTTCTAATTTCTAATTGATGATTTCTTGTAAATGCTCCTCTTACCAAGTTAGGTATTCTTGATTTATTAGTTAGTTAGAGAGAGAGAGAGAGAGAGAGAGAGAGAGAGATCTTTACTAATATGATTTAGCCTTTCCAGAAGGGTCGATGTCTTGACAGAAAGTCTCGTTTAGCTAATCCAAGCACCTGAAAACATCTCCAGTACCCAATAACAAGGACTGTACGGTAGGTAAAATTTTTACTCTTTAGAATATACGTAAGCTTTACTTTACTTACTGTTTTTTACCAACTGCACCAAAAACAAAAGTATTATTATTACTTCCACCAATTACAGTCACTGAGTAGCTGCCGAATGAACAGACAGGAGTCGAAGCAATAATGATAAAATAATAAAAAAAAATGAAAAAAATATATACGCACAGTAATGAATGATGTTTGCCTGACGTATCCTTATTGATTTGCATATGTATAATTTTTCATTAACATATCATTCGTTACGACATTAACGAAACAACAATAAATTATTATTAATAAAATAATAGAAAAAAGATGAAAAATAATATGCACATTAATGAGTGATTGTCCATTTGTTTGCCTAACTTATTCTTATTAATTTTCATTTGTATTTTATCATCAAAAAAATAATTTTACTAAAAATCCTTAACTAAAACCTGCGATTTTTAAATGAGATGCTATTCTATACGTGCTAAGAAAGGCAGCGTTGCCATAGCAACGGTCAGGCAGCATCCAGCAGTGTGGCAACTTTCTTGTTTTAAATTACTGGATGGATTACACCCACGTGGACAGCATCCATACATCCTCTTTAACAAGACAGCTGAAAAGAGCAGAATGTAGCTTTTGTGAGAGCTCGTTTTCACTTCTTTTTTGGCAGAAAAATACAAGGAATGGTGAAAGTTGATTTTTTTTTCATTCATTATCAATGTACCATTGTTCATTACTGAACTTTGAAGTCCGGTAGCTGAAGACCTGCTTATCAGTTCATACTTCAAAATACACGAAATATTTTGGTTTTCTGTAGAAAACTATGAAGATGACACGTCCGTCACGCTTTTTATCCCGCCCCTCAGATCTTAAACTACCGAGGCTGAAGGGCTTGCAAATGATATGTTGATCATCCACCCTCCAATCATCAAACATGCACCCAGCCCTCTAGCCTCAGTAGTTTTTATTTTATTAAGATTAAAGCTAGCCATGATCGTGTATACGCTGTACAGAAAAACTCGATTGCGCCAAGAAAACATGATAATTTCTACTTGTTTTTATTCTTTATTAATGTACCGGTGTTCATGAATAAACACAAATCTGATGTAATTGTATCTCGTACTTCCGATATTGAGTCGACTATCGTACGTCCTCGCAAGTTGATTGAAATATATTTTTCATTCGAGGGCCTGCAAGATGTAGACTGATTGATTTCTGAAATTCATATGCGGACAGAAGGCGTTAAGGCAAGTCAGGAAAACAGAATCGAGGCATACCACTGAATTGCAGCTGATAGTGGTCAAAATGTTGGTGCCAATTTTGTTAGTTGTGCGACATGAATTATAATAATAATGATAATAATAATAATAATAATAATAATAATAATAATAATAATAATAATAATAATAATAATAATAATAAATATGTTTACCCAAACATAACTTGATTTGTTTCTCCTATAATAATAATAATAATAATAATAATAATAATAATAATAATAATAATAATGAATTACGAGTCAATGGCCCCTATAGGCTTGTTCCATATGAATCGGGTTCATCTTCAGAATAATAATAATAATAATAATAATAATAATAATAATAATAATAATAATAATAATAATAATAATGTTGATTTTCAAAAAGTGGTAGATTTTGAAATGGACTTCAATGCCATTCCGTACGTATCAGTAAACGCTAAGGCTGCTTTGAAAGATTGCCGTCTAGTGGCAAAGTCAAACTAAAGTGTAGCTCATTCTGAAATAATCTCATCACATTTCTCATACACTTTTATCATTATCAATTCTTTCCAAGTTGTTCATTTTAATTCATTCGCCAAAAGCAGTGATAATTTTGTGCGTTCATTTTATGACCAATTGATATAATATTGCATCTCTATATGAAGTATAATTTCATGAGTCGAAGTCCCATTCAGCGCTACTCACAAAGATGATGTTTAACTTTATAGAAAGTTAGTCTCTCCGAATTAAGGAACATTGCATAATAGTCCGCCATTACAACCAAATTAAACCCTAATTATTTCTCAGTGGACTTCTACAGAGAATAAAAATATTTCTGCCACCAACCTTTTATTAAAGAGTGAGCAGAGTTGCTGGTATTATTATTATTGTGTGTGTGTATTATTATTATTATTGTGTGTGTGTATTATTATTATGAAGAGGAACCCTATTCATGGGAACAAGCCCCACAGAGTTTCACTAATAAATTCAAGCTTCAAAAGAATATTGTGTTTATTTAAAAAAAAAAAAAACTAGTAACCAAAGTTGCGTGGAAATTCTTTTCTTTTACGTCAAAATGTTTCGAAAACGCCCCTCCACCAAAATAGAAAAATAGAAAGCACCTTCGCATCCATAGAGCAAGTTTACGACCTCGTACAAATCAACAAAGGCTCCCAAAAATTTTAGGTGCCTGTTCTTCAGGGCCATAAATAGTGGCTGGTATATCCGGCGTTAGGTCCAGGGGAATTCAGGGTAAGACCTACTGTACAGCCCTAAAGAACGACCCCCAATATCCTCAAACATATTTTCGCCGGATATACGGGGGAAAGTTATGCTCTCTTTGCAAAATGGAATTGCTTGTGCATAACTCTCTCTCTCTCTCTCTCTCTCTCTCTCTCTCTCTCTCTCTCTCTCTCTCTCTCTCTCTCTCCTTTCCGCACATACCTACAGACTTTTTCTGGCATATTCATATTTGCATAAATATACTCTCCTCTCTTTAACCTATGAACACACACATATTCACATCTGCAAGTGTTAATCTCTCTCTCTCTCTCTCTCTCTCTCTCTCTCTCTCTCTCTCTCTCTCTCTCTCTCTCTCTCTCTCTTTAACTTATGAACTTTTTACATATGCACATTTGCAAATGTTAATTTCTCTCTCTCTCTCCCTCTCTCTCTCTCTCTCTCTCTCTCTCTCTCTCTCTCTCTCTCATACCTATGAACTTTCTATGTACGGTATATTCATATTTGCATGTATGACTCTCTCTCTCTCTCTCTCTCTCTCTCTCTCTCTCTCTCTCTCTCTCTCTCTCTCATACCTACGAACATTCTATATAAACGCACATTTGCTTGCGTGAAAAGGTTATGCTTGCCGTCAACATCGCCGTATATACTGGGTAAGCAATATTTGGTCAAGGTTTCTCGTTTCAGTTTTTCCAGATACAGTAATCCTAAATGCGCCGAAGTTTCTTCGGCGAAATCGAGTTTTCTGTACAACTGCTACATGGTATAACCAAGGCCATCGAAAATAGATCTATCTTTGGGTGGTCTAGGTATAATGCTGTATGAGTCGCGGCCCATGAAACTTTAACCACGGCCCGCTGGTAGCCTGTCTTATATAGTTGCCAGACTCGCCATTATTCCTAACTTTAACCTAAAATAAAATAAAAACTACTAAGGCTAGAGAGCTGCAATTTGCTATGTTTGATGGCTGGAGGGTGGATGAACAACATACCAGTTGGCAGCCCTCTAGCCTCAGCAGTGTTTAAGATCTGAGGGCGGACAGAAAAATGTGAGGACGGACAGACAAAGCCGGCGCAATAGTTTTCTTTTACAGAAAACTAAAAAAGCCTGTGAATTTCAACGAAGAAATTTAGGCTTCACACGGATGCTGAAGAAGATACGAGTAGCACGTTTCCTCATTTGACAATTTCACCCCTGTGGGTTGTCTGCTCTTCATTCTGTCCGCACTTTTTTCTGTCGGCACTTTTTCTGTCCGCCCTCAGATCTGAAAGATTTCTAAGGCTAAAGGGCTGCAAATTGGTATGTTGATCATCCACCCTCCAATCACCAAACATACCAAATTGCAGCCCTCTAGCCTCCTCAGTAGTTTTTATTTTATTTAAGGTTAAAGTTAGCCATAATCGTGCTTCTGGCAACGATATAGGATATTCCACCAACGGCCGGTGGTTAAAGTTTCATGGGCCGCGGCTCATAAATTATGAAACGCTGTGAGGGGCTGAACAGAAACTCGATTATAAGAAGAACTTCTGCCCATTTTTTACTTGTTTGTTTAGGTAAAGTAGTTGGAAACTTTCAGAGAGGTAAAGATTGTTCATCTTTTTGATTTCCTCTTTTCGTAACTTTATTTATCTTTCTTTTTCTTACTTTAGTTTTTAAATCTCCAGCTGAAAACGCTTATGGACAGAGTCAACAGACTATAAAACCCGTAAGGGCTCCAAAGGGAAATCCTCCAGAGAGAGAGAGAGAGAGAGAGAGAGAGATGAGAGAGACAAGTTACAGGAAAAGGTGATAGATAATCAATAAATGGGGAATAGAAAATCGAACCGATATTCCTGAAGTCCAGAAGAATTTGCTCCTCGAAACGAAAGAATGAAAACTTATAAAAAAAAAAAAAAACAGAAACCAACAAATCAAAAGAGAGAGCCGTTAGGGGCACCAAAGGACAACGAACGTTGGACATGAACAGAAAGGCAGAGGTTTTATGGTAACGTTCTGCTCGATGCTTTCACTCGTTTGATGACGTCATCATCTCCTGCTCTGTTTGACGATCGCTCTTGTGAAGGGGAAGTTGTGTCTCTCTCAATTTACGCTTATGATATCACGTCAGACATTCCGGAGATATCGATTGGTAATGTAACATATATATATATATATATATATATATATATATATATATATATATATATATATATATATATATATATATATATATATATATATAGTTTAATGTTATATCCTTCTCTGTTTGAAAAAATGCTTTTAAAAGTTGTGATAATACCTTTTTATACGCATCATATCGTCAATCATCCCTGAGTTGTCGGTTGTATTGTAATGTGATTGTTTTAATCTTTGCTATTTGACGATCACTTTTTGTAAAGATGAAATGATATCAATTTTTTATAATCATTACATCTCGTCAGTCGCTCCTAGATGTCGTTTTCTATTACAGTGTGGATTCATTCCACTGAGAAAGAATCATATAAACAACCATGCTACTATTAAAATAACGATTACACGACTTTCTTGTGATTTGTCTACATTTCCTAAAAGTCGAATGAGCAATATCTCACAAACAATTTCATTCTTTGCACATTTCCCGAATATTGTGCGTGCTACTTTATCTCCTTGTGGTCAACCTATTTATTCTAGTTTCATTTTTCATTGCATTTCCCCATTTTTTTTACTGGTGGTGAGGGAGTGAGCTTACCTGGTATCTGTACTGTCTCTGCCCATAACCCTTAAGCTCACTTAGAAATCCATTTTTCATTCAGTTTCCCTATAGCCAGGTTTACGGTTCGACTCCCCTCCTGCAGGAATCACTTGACCTCTAACCTTTCTAATCGCTCTCCTGCTCTCGAGAGGTCATCTGCCCAGCTTTGTTCCTTTCTGTCATTTCCAAGTTCCCTGCCACGACTATCTACAATGGCCAGAATTCACAGGTTTGGTCTGTGTTTGCTGTTTGTCAGAATTTTCTTTCGCCAAACTTCAAAACTTCAAGCGAAGATGCAATGCATTACTACGCTGATACAATTCTCCTTGCATTTTAATGATTTGTTTACAGTTTTATGTATTTATTAATTTGCTGATTTAATATTATATTTTTTAATAAGTACGATCTCTTCTTTCTTTATTTCCCTTTACCTCTTACTTCTTTCTAATGAACAGGTTAATGCCCCTGTGGTGGGCTTGTTCCACACGAATAGGGTTCATCTGCTGAATAATAATAATAATAATAATAATAATAATTTCTAATATCTCTTTTTCTATCGTGTTCTCCCTCTGTGTGTGTGCGTGTGTGTATTAATAATTTTTCAAATAGTTTCTTGGCACTGTTCTCTAAACTCAAAAGCAGTTAGTTGATGAAACAATTGTCATTTTCTACTTTAACTCTCACTAGCGGAAGACTCCACCATTCTTCTGACATTTCTGAAGCTCAAACCTCGTTCAGTTCAAGACTAAAATGTTCTCATCCTGATCATTGCATTTCCTATTCCGTATCTGTTCATCGCTTCAACTAACCCTTGCTCATAATATATCATTCGCTCATTCTTCATTTTGCTTAACAATGAGAAATGCAACAGTTCCCAGGGAGGAATTTCAATATATTTTGTCTGATGAGGATGAACTCAAGACCCCCTTCCCTTGAATATAAATCTTTTGATATATATATATATATATATATATATATATATATCTATATATATATATTATATATATATATATGTATATATATATATATTATATATATTGCTGGAGATACACTTAAGAACCTTAAGCCCTCGACAGAGAGGAAAGTAACTATAATCAAATTCCTACAATTCAGATTATGCAAGTTGTCTGAAGACCAGGTACAAACCTGGTATTACAGATATTCCGTTCATGTAGAAATTCTAATCTAATTTCATTTCCCTCTGACAATGGGAAAACATTCCTTTTCAGGCCTATGGAATTTCAGTGTATCTTTGTAATACATCACGATTTATACTCGAGATAAGTCTTACTTTATTTTATTTTTGCGAAGAACGTGACTGTTCTTCATATTCTTCATATTTCGTTTTATATCGCACTTATGCATCAAAATGTCACGCCATTGAAACTGCAATGTCTTCAGGTCTGGACTGAGTTCATTGTATTTCTACGTTTATTTTCAGCTTGTGTTTTGCCGAGGATAGATCATTTAATAGATAATCTTCTCCCTCCCTGCCATAATGGACTCATTTCGTCAAAATAACAAATGTATCTTTCTCTTTGAAAGAATGCTTGACTCTATATTACCAGCAGCTCCTGGATGTGATCTAAATAGTATTCAGTTTTCTTGATATCATTAACCCAGTACTGTTCCTCGAGTCCTGTCATAAACACTTTGTTCAAATATGCACTGTAAGCCACAGCACATGCAGTTATTAGAATTACAAGTTCTTGAACATTGGTGTACAATAGCATAAATGCATATAAATCTTCAGAATCCAAAAAGCCATCTGAACCAGAACGCTTGAAACCATATTTACCCCTAACGTTCTGGTTTTTACAAATCAAACTTTAGATGCAGCTGAATAAGCAAAAGTTAAAACCATTTTAAACAGAACACTCAACTATATACTAGTACTTTCTCACCTAAAACTTAAAAACTGCATTCCATCCTGAGCTATTCCAGAAATGGCACTTTAATATGGGAGGACAAATTGCGGCTACCGAAGGATATTTTAATCTTCCGAGCTTCAGTCTATTTTTTTCCAACACTAACACTGGTTCACACTCCGTGAGGACAAATAATTAAGTTTTAGGTGTTTGCAATGTCTGGTTGCAACCTTTTCTCTTTCCTACATTGTCCATCAAGGAGTGGTTTTAAGCGCTAACCATTTGCAGGACCTGGAATAAAATGAACCAAGTGGTAATCTGTGAAGACTGGAAGCTAGACAGAATTCAAAATGTATTTCTCATTTTCTATTTTCTATTTCACTCCTCAGGAAGATGAATATGATGTAATTTGGTAAATGTCAGTGCAGATATTGACCATTAATTCCAGAGTATTTCATTCTCATTTTTGGCATTTCCGACCTACATATACACTTTATTGTATGTAATAATATATATATATATATATATATACACTTTTATATTATATATTTATATAATGATTGTATCTTTACATTATATATATATATATATATATATATATATAAATATATATATATATATATATATATATATATATATATATAATGTTATAATATATGTATTTGTGCTTGCATTTGTGTGTGTCTCGACAATCAAACAGATGATATTCCATGAAAGGTTTTAATTCTTGCTTCTTAACTGCAGAACAGAGGCTTTTAGTAGAAGTTGCCTGAACCAAAGCAATTACTGTTGACCATTTTGACAAACTCTGCCTCTGTTTCTCCTTCCCAAAGTTTGTCAGGTTGAGGATTAAAAGTTCTTGGGAATCAGGTTGAACTCTTCCTTCTTTCCAACTCAAGGATTGTAATTGTAAAGTTGATCTCTCTCTCTCTCTCTCTTCTTCTTCGTCTCTTTCCAGCCCTTCCAACTCTTACAAGATTCTCTCTCTCTCTCTCTCTCTCTCTCTCTCTCTCTCTCTCTCTCTCTCTCTCTCTCTCTCCTCTCTCTTCTCTCTTCTCTTTCTCTTCTTTTCAACTCTTGCGATGTTTCCTTCATGACTAATCCTCGAATACCTTCTTCTCCCTGGGCACCTGAGGGGCGTTTTAATTCATGCAGGCAAATGAGAACACATCGTCTTCTTTGACTTTTCTCTCGTTCTGCATCAAGAGGAAACAGAGAAAAGGGGGAAATAAAGTATGATGGATTGATGATTATGAATACTGACGAAAGATTAGGGTTCGGGAGCGTTTGATGAGAAAGCGTATGGAAGTTTTTCATAAGGAATGTATAAAATTGCTCAAAATGCATATTGGCGTAACAGGGTATAAATGCATTAACTAAAGTGTTTACTGATGGTTACTTTTGATGATAAGAGATTAAATTACCGGTATCTGAGGATATGCACCACTGAGGAACGGGGTATAAATACATTCAATAAAATGATCGATATTAGAGGATATGTATTACAGAGCAAAATCAGGGGGATTTCTGTGTTTACTGAAATTATCAGGACTGAAAATTATCTTTACGCTGTTGCATATAAAAATTGCTATTCCTGCTCACCATTCGCTACCTTATTTTCACTATCAGCTTTGCCATAGCTTATTAATTTTACTATCTGTACTGCTAAAAAGTGCAGTGCTCTTTTGCTGAATTTAATAAGTAAGTCTGCTACAAAGTCTGCTACACAATGGAGATCTAATCATCGGCGAAAAGTGATGTGTTTCGGGTAGACCCTCCTGTTTCAAAATGTTTGTTTTAGGCCATTAATATGCCCTACATATAATGACAAATGAAATATAATGCTAGGTATGAAGAAAGGCTTGGCAAATACAGTAATTATTGATTATTTAGATGACTAAAATATAGCTAAAAATATTATTATACTTTCAAATACTCAAAGGATTACTCTCGTTTCACAAGTTCAGAGAGATCACCTGACTGACCACTGAATAATGTAATCTCAAAATATCCCAAATTTATATATTTATTGCTAAAGAAATTAGGATAACAAAGCAGTTATAGTTAAACTTACAGAACAGATTTAGTAAACTGGCAGATTTTAAACAAATGCAAGAAAGGGCACTGACGTTTTAATCAAAGCCTTTTGAAATAGTATCACTTAGATGGCGCTCTTTGGATAACTGCCTCTTTGAAACATTTCAAAGATAATTCAGCTTGTCGATTTTAATGATCTGGTCAAGAAAATAACAGAATAGGTCAAAGTATCCCCTTGCTGATGTGGTTTGACCCTTTCCGGCACAAAAGCATAAAAAAGTTTCGTGATAAGTGACAATAAACACAGAGGCTTTAGTTTTATTGCTAAGTTAATGGCCGCCTCAGGCCTCCATGGTCAGGCAGAGTAAGGATTACATGGCCATTATGGCCGCGTGTCAACAGTGAGCCTTTGGGTCTTATTGCTTTTGTTTTTTTTCAAAAGCGCTGAGTTATATATTGAATGATATGTGGTTGTCAGAAGAGGAAAGATATTGTCGCTTGAGTCAGCCACCAGATGGCTCTCTCAAACTAAGACAGAGAGTTGTTTTAATCCAGCAATCATAAAGTTTTCACTCAAACTGTCAGAATCACCTACGAAACGAAAGACTGACAAAATCAATCATTTCATTTCCATTTCTTTCTTTACCCCAGCTGACCAAAGAGATGCCAGAAACCACTTAACTCCCATCACTGCAAATGGAGACTGACGTAATCAATCATTCCATCTCGTTGTTTTCTAAACTTGACAAAAGAGATGTCAGGTTCGAATTAACACTAATCACTGGAAAAGCGGCGAGGAAAAATTTCTACGTGGGCTGAACCCGAAAGAGAAAATTCGGCTCTTCTTTCGAAACTCCATCTCTGGGATATCTCGAGAATTTCCGAGGGATGAGCAAATGCATCTCAGGCGTGTATTTCGTCTTTTCGGTGTCGTCCATTCGGCTGTTGCACAGAAAGCCTCTTTGCAAAATGCAAAATGAAGAAAATCTTTCTTTTCCTTTTTGCCCTCGTGCGATATGATACTTTCCCTCCTTGAATTTCTTTCCGAAAGTTATACATAATTTACTTTGTGACAGACAAATTCCAGAGAATGTTTTGTTCTTGTCATGACTTTTGAGTCGATGAAAATAAAATACAGCAAATTTTCGTTCAGATTGTCAAAGAAAATGAACAAAAATTATTAATAAATATCTGACTTACATAAATCTCACTCATTTAGAAATATTTGTTTTATTATTTCTACTCATCGAAGGAAATGACATCCCATTATTTATGCAAAACTGATATTAAAAAAATGTGAACAATTCTGATTTTACGATATGCTAATAAGATTTATCTTGAAGCTCTCAACACAGGGTTATAACTTATTAAAAAAGGTCACTTCTGATTTAATTAATTTTCTACGAGTGTGTACGTTTCTCCAGCACTGGAAATATACTCTTAAAAGTACCGTTAATATTTCATGACATTAGAATAGCTATTGCTCTGATATACCCTGACGCATTTTTCACCTCTGCTGATCTCTCCACATTTATTTTGTACTGTGGATGAGTAGATCACCTCAAAAGCTTCAAACGTTTCCTGCATTTGCGTTCATTATCCATACTTTGCTTCCATACTGGAGAACTGGCTCAACATTCCCTGCACACATTGCAACTTTTGCTTCCATAGCAATCCAGGCTGCTCTCAAAATCTTTTGCACAGATCCTGCTGCCTTTCTTGCTTTACTTAAGCTGTGACGACCCTTTTCCTCTATCATACACGATCATTAATATGTTTACATCATATTGGTGTTGCCTTAGTCTAACAAGTAATCTATGTTTATAATTATTCTTATGTTCATACAGAAAATATTCTTCAAAGTATTCCTTTTGGATGTAGTTATGTTGTGAGAAAAAGTTGAATTTTTAGAGATGTTGAGACGGAAATAATTATCATTTATTCATCAGCAATCATGAAAGCCTCCAGCCTGCCTCCCTCTCTCTCTCTCTCTCTCTCTCTCTCTCTCTCTCTCTCTCTCTCTCTCTCTCTCTCTCTCTCTCACACTCTATTATATAATCACATCTTAAACTAATATCTCTCCAAAACATTTTTTCTCAGTTTTAAATCAACATTTTCTCACAACTTCCCAACAAAATAACAAAACTGAAAATCTTTGCCCAAAAAATCCAGCCGTTAATAGCCCAGGCAAGTTAGGAGGTCTCACTGAGACTGGAAATAGGGACGTGACTGAAATGAAAACTTCTCTCGTCCCTGAGGTGGCCATAGTGGGCCTAATAAACGAGGTCTGTTGATGCTGTTTTTTTATTACTTTAATTATATTGTAAAGATTAGTTTCTTTCTGCTCTTTTTTTTTTTTTTTAAAAGAAGAAAAACTCTGAGAGTAACTGATATTGCTATTGGCGTCCTGTCTTCAATACATGGTTGTACTAATGGAAAAACTCTCTCTCTCTCTCTCTCTCTCTCTCTCTCTCTCTCTCTCTCTCTCTCTCTCTCTCTCTCTCTCTCGTTAAAGACAGATAATAAAACTGTAACTCAAATGTTAATCATTCTAGCTTAACATGCGTTTCAGAATTGTAATTTTAATCCTCTCTCTCTCTCTCTCTCTCTCTCTCTCTCTCTCTCTCTCTCTCTCTCTCTCTCTCTCTCTCTCTCTCTCTCTCTTCTTAAAATCCAGTCTAATTCTTGATAAAACTCTGAAATCTCTCCTTAATATTTCTATAGACATTTTCTAGATTTAATCTGTACTAATGGAAATTTATCTTTCTCTCTCTCCTTAAATTCTGAAATTCATGTTTTATTAAAGACTAATAGAGCGGACAGGCTTCTTTATGATTCGTCTTAAATCTCTCCTTGAAATCACGGCGAAGTCAGGCAAGATAAACGTTTGATACATATATCACTTAGTTCGAACAGAACCAAGCCTGTAAGGCTACTGACCAGAATCAGTTACTAGATAAGAGTAAAAAAATACCTTAGTTTAAGACCAAGATGATTAAATTTCTCCATCAGGAACTGGCCCGGCTTAGACTTATTTAACGTGGCTAAGAATACCAATCTTACCAAGGACCTAGTTTTTTCCAATTATAGCTAGAACTAATTTCTATCACCAAAAATAAATTCCTCTTTCTTCATTAGCCGGCCAGGAGTCAAAGGGAAAAGACTACGAAACAAATCCAGCTGTTACAGAAGAAACTGAGTAAGGAAAAACTTCGAAAATCAAAGAAGAAAAAAAAATCCTCCAGAAATTCCTTATTTTTTCTTCCCAGCGGAATTTTTTCTTCATCAGACCATAAAGTTTTTTTTATATAATTTAAAGAGAACTCAACTGGCTTTTTGCCATAAGCGTATATCTTTTTTTTTTTTTTTTTCCCCCTTCAGAGGTAACTTCATAGGGAAAAGAAGCACATATCTGATTCTTCTCAGAAGTTCTCAAGTATGTAAAAGTCAAGTGGTACTTTCGACTCATTTTGTAGAGACTACAGATTAATGTTATGAGTCATTTCAGATCCCCACAGGGCCAATAAAGTCTCCTTTTCAATGCAACAAAACAACAAAGAGTGTTCTCTCTGGTTTTTGGGGACTATTCCTACTTCAAAATAACCCCCTTTCCGTATCTACACACCACTCAAAAAGCGCATATCTGCTATTGTGTTTAGTGTTTTGTGATCGATATACTTCTTACAATATCTATATATAAATATATATATATATATATATATATATATATATATATATATATATATATATATATATATATATATATATATATATATATATATATATATATATATATATATATATATATATACATTATGTTTTATGTTTTCGTGCATCTTTTAAATATTACCTTTAATGTCTGGATGGATACATCATGACAATTTGTACTCACTTCCTTCTTATCTCCAGTTTTCTAAAACCGTCTCCTGCTTCTATTTCATCAAATTCTTTCTTTCATTGACAGGTGAAGCTTTCACTTTACTTGTAGCTCCACTTCACTCTATCATTCTTCACCTGGATTCTCCTTTCATTTCTCACTGCAGCCTCTTATTAAGTCCTGTCCCGAATCTCCTTTGAAAAGCACTTCATCTCCACATCTTTACTGTCACCACTATACTCGTAAGTATTCCTAATTAAACTGCTACTTACATCATACTTACTCACAGCTCTCCAATTTATTTCCTCGTCCCCTCTTTCTCAAGTCCTCTGGGCATTCATATATTCGAATATAGAGGTTATACTTCACAATGAATCTTCTTACATGAGCTGTACATTTCTCTAAATTTCCAAATGAACGTCCGTCTTCACTATATTCATGAACATCTCGCAATCCCTTAATCCACAGATCATCCTGTGCTCTCATCTGTCAACCGATCCCTTGCGCGCTGGAGACTTATTCCTTTCACTCGCTCTAGATAAGTATCCCCTTCATTAACTATACATCACGTAAAGCAGTTTGATAGTCTTGTGCGTGGTCTTTATACATATATGACTACCAGGATACATAGAGGCGAGGAAGCCTTGGAATCGATTTGTATGTATGACCCCAGCAGCGGTGAACGCAGTAGGTCTATTAACTGAAGAGTAATTAGAGCCAGTTTAATCCTGCAATTACAGTCGTTACTCAGGCATTACGCCCAAGAAATTAAGCGTCCGCGCGGGCCATTCATTTTAGAGTTTATGGCTTAAAGTGGTTCCAGCAAGAATCAATACTTGGCACATTACTCAAACGTGCTCTGTCATTCACAATTCGAAGAAATTTTCAGTAGAAGCTGATTTGAAAGTCGAATTGCTCCCATTTCCTCAGATGTCTGTTTTCGGAAGTGGGCTCCTGTTATCCCCCGTGCTGAAGCCTCATTCCATGTCTCTATCTTTCCCTTTCTTGTAGGTAAGAATATAATTTCCCTTCACATTTAGCCAATTAACTTTACACCCCGTTTGTTGCATGACATCCTCTCTTTTACGAGCGTCGTTTCATCTCTGTTACAGAGTGATTCCCTGTTATCATCCGCAGTTGCAGCTGTGCACCCATTTCTCACTCTGACTTTAGTTCTAGACTTCCTAACTTCCTTCAGGTTAGGAGAGCCTTACATGTTTGGCCAAGTCAGTCTGATATTATGCTGAACAATGTTTTGTGTGATTCTGTGTAGGTTAGAAAGCCTCAAAATGTATGTGGGTACATGGAAGGTATTATTATTATTATTATTATTTATTATTAGATGAACCTTGTTCAAATGGAACAAGCCCCATTCACTGACTTGAATTCAAGCTTCCAGGGCCCATTTGTTCATTAGAAAGAAGAAGTAACAGGAATATCAGGTTTTTCATTCGTTAATTCACCTAAAAATGTAGTATCAGGAAATTATTATTTCTAACAGGTAAATTTTCCTTATAATAAATTTCTGCTTTTTGAAATCACACATTCTCTGGTTACCCAGATCCCTCATTGAGGTTCTCTGTTTGAGTAACATGTTGCCAATGGCTGTGACTTCGTGTTACCGAGTAAATATAAATCAATGATGATTCTCATACCAAACTGAGTATACTTTCATTTGCCTGTATTTTTAGACGCCGCAACTTCACAGCTGTTCTTTGTTAATGCTCAGGTCCTAATATAAAAGATAGGTAATAGGAGGAACCGATAATTATATATATCGTTTTTATATTTCCTGTTATGTCAACCATTCCGTCTATATGGGAATTATCAAAATTGACAAGTTCTCTCAACTCTCGTGTTAACTACGATTTAAACTTTCTAACTACTTCCTAAATAGTTTCGCTCAATCTTTTATTGTCTCGTCAAACTATATGACCGATTCCATGAAGGGAGAGAATCTAAAATGCAAAATGCAATACAGAAAGGGTGTTCTGTAGCCTGATCATATGTACACTAGTGCATAATTACATCGGTTGAGTGATGTAATTGATATGATTAAAAATAGCAAAACGAGCGAAAGCTAATGGAACAGCTCCCGATACTTCCACGTCAGGTGATTTCTGGCGTAAGGTACAAAAAAGTGAAGCCGGTTGGTTGTGTTTCTCCCAGGGGACCGACAGATGGCACCACCTTGCAGCGCCTTTTTAACTTGGGTGATTCCATTTTAACACTGGGGAGTAAGTGTTGAGATAAATGAATAAATTGGCATTATTGCTAATCGTGTTAATCTAAATAAGTCCACAATATCCTGAATTAATGTCTGTAAGAAATGTGCATGTTGAATGTAAATGAAAGCCGTTTACTCTTATTATTAAAGTATAATTTTATGTTGACCGAATTTTTGGCCCGTCGTGATAATGGTCTTTCCCGTCTGTCGTACTTAAGGTTGTTACTGACAGAACACCATTTGGTTATTTTGCCCCAATAAATGGATCATTAACTTCAATTGCAAGTTGAAATATGTCTAGGAGAAAGGAATTATACAGAAGAAACTGCTTGCAGATAAAACTACCCGATCAGGATACGTTATACTGAGACCTTTTGGAAATGTGATGTGGCGTTAACTAATACGGTAATTTGATACGTTCATAAATACCTTTCATTGTGGTTTATTGCTTTTCACTGTCGTCTATATTAGCTTTCATTAATGGTCTTTATTACCTCTCGTCGTGGACTTTATTGATCTAACATTATCAGACCACACACAGGAGAGAAAGGTTTGAAAGTATATTTGTATAAACGCCAATGGCGATGGACCTAGTATCTATATCTATATATTAATTAGGACTAACTGTCATCTTTTAAATCCTTACTTCTACTAGTTTATGAAAGCTATACATATTTTTTAAGCTAACTCAATAGGATTTTCAAATGTGTCCACTGATCAGCTGCGTAAAGTGAAGTATTGTCCGTCCCTCTCGAATCGTGGTTTGATTGAATCTGCCAAATCAGAGAAGTATTTCCAAATGTTTCGGCCGTTTTTGTGGATTAAAACTTAACGGACAATATAATTTTAAGGTGGAGAACCACATGCTCCATTTATGGCGATCACCAGAACAGGAATTGCTATCAATCACGTTTCGGTCACAACTCTGAAAATATAAATATGAATTGCAAAACGGATTTCATGAGAGAGCTGAGGTACGAGTAACGTGTTTACTTTAGATGTATTGCGCTAATGGCCATTAACTTGATTACATTTTGAGTTGATTGGAAATCAGTAACGGGGGAATTCGAATTTGTTTTGGGAGAGTCGATGAAATGGAGTTTGTGCAGTATACTCAAAAGTAATTCTATAGAGGAGGGAGAATCAAACCTGCAACCTTTTCAAAATAGTTAACTAATATTTTCGTTATGTATGGAACCTATTATGAAATCGTGCCTTGTCACCTGGGAACTTTTTTTCTTTCGTATTTAAACTTATATTTCCGGGTCACTGATCGACAGAGGTCACAAAATAACGTGAAATTTAGGATTCTTTGTGCTGGTGCATTTTAATGGCGCTCTATGAGTTTATGTGAACAATTCCATGTTTTAAAGAAAAAAAGACTACAGATTTTCATACGTGCACTCCTGGAAGAAGATGCCTTACAAGTGCTAAAATGCAATTAAACTAAAATAATATTTTATTTATAACTGTACAAAATGTTTCAAGAGAAAATTTTCGTTGGAATCATCGGGTTATTTAATAATGATACCTGTCTGTGATGTGATACTAAATACATTTCTGTTAGAAAGAGAGAGAAAATTCAGGAGAAAATTAACAAGAAACATTCACATCATTAAAGCACCAACATTTATTGTATGTAAAGTCTGCAATCTGAAATATTCTTCCAGAAAATTTCAAGCTTTTTTTGGGAACTCGACAACTTGCTATTTTATCAGTTATCTGTCTGTGATTTATACTAAAAGTAATTCAGGAAAGAGAGATAAATTGGGCAAACATGAATAACTCTGAAATAGTCCCATTTAAAGTTAAATCTGATATAGAAATCTTGTGCAAAATCGTGCTTTGTTAGAATTAATATTTCCGATGTCTTAACAAGAGCTTTTCAACTCTGAAGGGACCAGGATTCATGAACAGACAACAGCAGAGGTTCTTTTTTTCCCTGCATGAACAATAAATACAGGAGATACAACTTTTCTTTTAAAATAAAGCTCACTCAAGAAATTCTAAGGCCTTTCATGTTTTGATATTCTAAAGTCTGATTCATATTCAAAATATTCATCCACTCAGTCAAACATTGTTGTCTGCTTCAACAATTTCTCTTCAATAACTTCTCATGACTCTTGAAGCAGAAGTGTCAAAGAAGACTGCAGACTTTAAGAGCACCGTTATTTTTATTGTTTTTTAAAAGCTTCTTTTTTTTTTTTAAGTCAGGAACAAAATTTTCACAAACAATGATTAATATATATATATATATATATATATATATATATATATAATCACTGCAGACTAGGCCTGCTTCATATAAAAATAAAAGGATATTTCTCTGGGGTGGTGGGGAAAAGTTAGCTCTCTCTCTCTCTCTCTTTATCTCTCTCTCTCTCTCTCTCTCTCTCTCTTTGTACTATATATTATATATATAAGAGGGCCTAATATCTCTCCATTAAAATAAAAGGATTCTCTGGACCTCTGGGGTGGTGGGAAAAGGCTTCTGTCAGGGAATATCGACTAAAATTAATTTGCAGAATATTTTGCTCTCTCTCTCTCTCTCTCTCTCTCTCTCTCTCTATCTCTCTCTCTCTTGTCTATATATTCATGTCTGGATATAAAAGTCTATATTCCTCTATCTTATTTTTTTGCTCTGTATATATATTTTTTCATCTGTCAACCAGTGTTTAAAACCTCATTCATAATTCAGAAAATTGAAGTAATTGAGAGAGCTCAGCCCATTTAAATAATCATATATGATAAATATATATGATAAATATAAATGTCAAACATTGTTGTGCTTTTGCTTTCCGTGCCACCGGTCAGGGAAGTTGGGAAACTGATAAACTTTGGTTTTTCTTTTGAATTTGTTTTGATGGGTGGCCACTGAAAAATAGTCGGCTTCCTTTCAATTAAAAGCCTCAAAACATCGTGATTAAGAGGACAAAATTTTCCTAAAACAATGATGTCTTCATTGGCTCTCTCTCTCTCTCTCTCTCTCTCTCTCTCTCTCTCTCTCTCTCTCTCTCTCTCTTTAAAACCGAATGATATCTCTCCCATTATAAAAGTATTCTCTGGATGGTATGTTCTGTGTGTAGATATATAAATATATATATATATATATCTATATGTCTGGATGATATTTTCCTCTGTGTATATTTTTAATTTTCATATATATATATATATTTTATATATATGTTAAACATGTGATAAATATATGATATATACCATATATATATATATTATATATATATATATACAGTAGGATATATATATATATATTTATATATATATATATATATATATATATAAATATATATTCATATAAAACCCTAGAACATAATTGATGAGGGCAATGTGTGTTGACCACTGAAAAATGTATGTTTATGGATATATATATATATAATATATGTATGTATATATATACTATATACAGCATATATGCATTAAATGTATGTATGTATCACATGACAGTCTAAAGCATTAATAAACCTTTTCATGACCAATAGAAATAGAAAAGGATCTCTCGCTAAGAAGGATAAGCTTCAAAATACACCCATCCCCCAATAAAAAAAATTAAAAAAAAAACCCCACAAAAATCTAATTAGGGAAGGATCAGCCTCGGTAAAAACGAGGTTTCCCAGAGATGAGTTCTTCTTCTTCTTCTTCTTCGTCCATTATCACTCTCTTAAATCTCGGCGCTTCCTGGATTCGCAGGCTAGTTGGGCCTTGACATTTAATTATAAGATAGTCCGAACCTCTTACGGTGCTGCAGGAAACATGATGAAGTGCGTATGTGTGTGTATGTACTCGTATGTGTGTGTGTATGTGTGTGTTTAGCTGTTCTAGAGGTTCTCTTAGTTTCCCCACTGTTGTTCAGGTTTTGCATTGTACTAATCGTGGTCTCGTCTGTTCGTTTTCTTTGCTTCTTGTCACCATTGTTCGTCACCCCTCTTTGCCATCAGGTTACAAAATAAATATCACATCATAATCAGTATTATTATTATTATTAATTCATTATTATTGATTAATAGAACAATATTATATTATTACAATTATTATTATTATTATTATTATTATTATTATTATTATTATTATTATTATTATTATCCTGAAGATGAACCCGATTCATATGGAACAATGCCACAGGGACCATTGACTTATTATTATTATTATTATTATTATTATTATTATTATTATTATTATTATTATTATTATTATTATTCTGAAGATGAACCCGATTCACATGGAGCAAGAACACAGGGACCATTGACTTGAAATTCATTCTTATTATTATTATTATTATTATTATTATTATTATTATTATTATTATTATTATTATTATTATTCTGAAGATGAACCCGATTCATATAGCAAGAACACAGGGACCACTTAAAATTCACTATTATTATTATTATTATTATTATTATTATTATTATTATTATTATTATTATTACAAATTCAAGGACCCTCTCACTCTTAACTCTGCTGTTCTTATCCCTCCTATCTGAGGGAATTCTTGCCGAGCTTCGGACGTCCACGATATTATCTGGGAGATTTATGGACACATTTATCACCTTCCTTTTCAGGCTGGCTTCTTCTTGCTTTAAAGCTGAAAGACCGGAATGAGTCAACAGTTTTGCATATTAGGCTTCGCATGCACCGTCAAGCATTAAACTGATCGCTTTCAGTCAAGTCGTGAAGTGGGAGTTTTATTTTTCTAACTGCACTTAAGATAACGTAATGTTATTATTGTTATTATAATTACTCAGATGATTTAACCTTGTTCATCTAACAGCACTTAAGTGAACATCATGTTATTATTATTATTATTATTATTATTATTATTATTATTATTATTATTATTATTATTATTATTATTATTATTCATTCAGATAAAACCCTGTCCTATGGAACAGGCCTACAGGAGCCATTGATTTGAAATTCAAACTTCAAAGAATACGGCGTTCATTTGAAAAAAGTAACAGAAGTAATATGAAATACAGAAAGAAGAGATCAGTTATTAAAAAAAATTACATAACAAATAAGGAACAATTTCTTAATGTTTGATTGATATTCATTCATCGGTTCAAGAGATATTTGACCATCGTCATCATTATTATCACAATTATCAGTCGGCCTTCACTTGGTCCTAAAGTTCCAAATCTTATTTCATTTCTCGTGGCATCTTCCTGAGAATTTTGTGTTTTTGAATAATAATCGCTGATCATTATTCATTAATAGTGTTGCAGAATAGTTATAATTATGATTTATATCCTAAAATGATAACAAAGGATTTACTTCAGCAACTAAATCAAAATGAAAACAAGAAATATCGGATTACCCTTTGTCTCCCAATCTGAAACTATATCAATTTTTTCCTATTTTATTCTGCGACCATCATTTCAGCGAACCATATTTTTTTTTTTTTATTAAGGGGACAGTCTCCACTGGCTGGTCTTCCCAAGCATTAAATTGGTTTTGCCTGATTATGGGAGCGTATCATTTTTTATTTTCGCGTCTGATTAAAATACGATCTTATTACCCGAGAGTTGAGCACTTTCGTCGGAAAATTGTATTGGCTAATATTGGACAATTCTGATTTCCTGGTCATTATATTCTTTCTGCTACTGTGATGATTCTCTCTCTCTCTCTCTCTCCTATAATGATTCTCTCTCTCTCTCTCCTCTCTCTCCTCTCTCTCTACTATAATGACTCTCTCTCACTCTCTCTCTCTCTCTCTACTATAATGATTCTCTCGCTCCCTTTCTAAATGATATTCTTCTCTCTCTCTCTCTCTCTCTCTCTCTCTCTCTCTTACTGTTTTAGAGACATCATTACTAAATGATAATTATGCATTGCTGACTTCATACGTCTGATTACAAAAGCAATTCCTCTCTCGCCTGCAGCAGATGCCCTCGGGTGATGCAACAAATTCTGAAAAAAAACAGCAAATTGAAGCTGCAGACACACAATGGCAGGCTAAAGGAGTTTGATGATTTCGGTAGGCGAGATGTTTTAATAATAGTGGATGTTATTCTATTGTGACACGGTGTAACGAATACAAGCGAGGCCAGGCTATCCCAGAAGATTAATACTGTTGCATTTCAATAACTTCAGGAAACTGTTTTGATACGAATTTAGAATGTGATAGAATAACCAGCATGTGCAAATATTTGTGCGTCTTTCGGATGCCAGCTGGAGGTAACGCCTCCCACCCGACGCGAAGCAGAGCAGAGGGACAGAGCGGGAACTTTCCATACATGATTTGTTTTGATAAGCTCGCAGGGAGGCTGCTCTTACCGCATTCTCAGTCGTTACCGAGCGAAGGATTGTCTCGGTATATCAGGAGAAACTCCCCTAATGCTTATTTAGGCCAGCTGGCGCCTGGATTCAGCTGCGAGGAATTTCCCAAAATATTATTTCTCCTTTTTTTTGTGGGGGCGGGGCAGTAGTGAGGTAATGTCATCAGTGTCCCTCACTCTGTGAACTGTAGGCATTACTTAAGGTTCTTTGCGGTGTCCCTTCGGCCCCTAGCTACATCCCCTTTCATTCGTTTTACTGTACCTCCGTTCATTTTCTCTCTCTTCCATCTTACTTTCCTTAACCCTTCCTAATATAAGTTTCATAATGCAACTGCAAAAGGTTTTCCTCCTGTTACGCCTTTCAAACCTCTCATTCTCAATGTCCCTGTCAGCCCTGAATGACGTCATCACAAGTTCCATCGCTTGGCCTTCGTCCTAAATTTCATATTCCACTCCATTCCTTTTTCCTGATTTAGTACATTTCTTTTTATACAAATACCAGCGTTTTATTTCAGTGTTTTAGTATGCAATTTAAAGCTATTTCATGATCTACAAGGACGCCATATAACTAATCTCTTCTTTCTGTGTTTCCTGTTGTCTTCTGTAACTCCTTTCAAATGAACACCAGAATATTCTTTGGGAAGCTTGACTTTTAAGTCAATGGCCCTGTAGGCTTGTTCCAATGAATAGGCACTTCTGTAATAATAATAATAATAATAATAATAATAATAATAATAATAATAATAATAATAATAATAATAATATATATACTACATACGATTGCTGGGACATATATGTTTGTACATACCATATAACATATATAATAAATATATGTAAATATATATATGCATATAACATATATAAATGTATGCTATATATATATATATATATGCATATATATATTTATTTATTTATATATAAATGAGACCGAATGATACATGCATTATTATATATATATATATATGTCTATATATATATATATATAAATGCAATATATGTATATACATACATATATACATATATATATATGTATACATACATACATATACTGTATATATATATATATATATATATATAATATATATATATATATATATATATATATATATATATATATATATATATATATATATATATATATATATATATATATATAACATGCCCGTTACACTCCTCTTGTTTGGTGTTGAAGATACAAAACGTCCTTATTTTAATCACGTTTAATGCAATGTGGGTATAAAGAAATATGGAAACACGAAATATGAAATAGCTTCGAACGGTGGTTGGAAAGATTTACCAGTTGCCGAAAATGGGATTCTAAAGCGCAGTTGTCCATGGAATTATTACAGGAGAGAGAGAGAGAGAGAGAGAGAGAGAGAGAGAGAGAGAGAGAGAGGTGCGAGACTGGCAAATTCCAGCGCGAGTGTAATAATTTAAAATATTTCCGTCGTTTTTCACCCGTTGTCTTATATTCATTTGATGAATGCTGAGAATATTTCAAGAATTTCTCAAAGAGTTCTTTCGTATCTGGATGAATTTGCCATGTTCTCGACGTAATAAAATAGGTTTTATATGCTGGAATAACATAAAAAAGTCATGGCTGTGAGAATGAGGCTGTTTGTGACTTATTTACTACACATTCTCTCAGCATTATGCGTGTAATTAAAGTTTTGTTAAAATATGGGATGACATTTCACCTAATCCAGAAAGGTTACTTTAATACCGTCCAATTTGTTGCGGGTGAAATTAAAAATGGTAAAACATTCCTTCAGTTTCATCGACGTCACACCAGTTTCAACATTTCCAGCGTTTCGTTTTGATGATATTTCACAAATAAAAATGACCAGCAGTGCAGGGTATTTTATAGTAAATGATTAAACAAACTAGTTTGGTGAGATGTTTCTCTCCAGTACTTTCCATGTTGCATGTTGTTTAGAAATGTCACTTGCTTTAAACAAGAAAAAATAATAACCAGTATTATATAATTTCCAATACCTGAAGGAATTCGTGGCATTTTGAAAAAAACATAGAAACTATTTAGGGGCTGAGCAAATACATGTTGAAATTGAGCTTAAAAGTTTCATGAAAGTTTCCGACACCGGAGGCATTTGCATTTTTGCCAAAATTACATTTGACAATATTAACTTTCGTTTCCCCCCCCCCAACCTTCCTATTGTCATTTTTGTTTATTTTATTTATCTTATTTTGTTGACTTGTTTTTCACATTTTATATAAAGATAAGCAGAGAATGTTAACATTTACACACAGAGGACCTAGTCCTTTTCATAAAGAGAGACTTGGTATAAAGTTAAACACTAAACATTGATCTTTCAGAGACCTCATGTGCTAGGAAGTATCTAATGTAAGATTAAAGCCTGACAGTTCCAGTTAATTTTGCTTCTCTGGAGATTACTTGATAAACATTTAGATCATAATAGCGTCCTTGATCTCTGACCCTCCAATTTATCCCTGGTTTGTTTAAATGACTGAATTGCCCTGGTAATTTACCAGTAAAATACAAAATTCCCTTCAAATATTTACCTAACCACGAAGCTTACAGACCTTTAAAAAACTCATCTTCAAACGAATCGATTTGGTTTACAGACAGCAAATCGTCAACATCGAGCAGAAGGTTGATTTACTGAAGACACCTGACATCTTGCACCGAGGTCTGTTTACCTGGAGGAAAATGATGTTCATTCAATTTCCTCAGTAAGCTGCACTAAAGTTAAGTACTCCTGAAATAGCTTGTCATTATCAGAAGAAATTTCGTCAAAGACCTCCATAAATGTTCTGCAGAATGGAATACAGAACTTATGCTAAAGGCCAAGCACTGGAGTCTATGTTTCATTCAGTGCTGAAAGGGAAATTGAGAGTAAAAAAGTCTGAAAGGCGTAACAGGAGGAAAACCTCAAAGCAGTTGCACTATGAAGCAATTGTTAGGCGATGATGGAAAGTGAAATAAAAAAAAATATGATATGAACGGAGGTACTATAAAAGGAATGAAAGTGGTTGTAGTCAGGGTCCGAAAGAGCGCTGCGAAAGAACCTTAAGTAATGCCTACAGTGCGCCGCATGGGGGCAACTGACGTACTACCCCACTCCCCCACCGAGATAAATATTCTTTATATTTCAATAACAGAAGCACATTACAGATCAGAGATATCGAATTCCCAAATAAAAATCAAGCAGAAACATCACAACCGACAGGTCTTTTCCATCAGAGAGAAAAAAATATTCATTAATGATAATCTCTGAAAGGAGCTATTGGCTTGTTAATTACACATAATAACCTGTCATTAACAGTAATTTGGAGATATCTGGCCTTCCATAATTTTAGGCATAAAAATGATGACTGGAGGTGAGTTCCAAGCACTAATGAAATAATTTCATAGGTTAGGCTCTAATCGGATAATGGTCAGGGGAATTTTCATTTCAATGTTTTCTTTGATGACTTGACTTTATAGATATAGTAATAGTAACTTGAGTTTATATGTATAGTTATAATAATTTGACTTTATAAATATGGCGAATTGACCTTGCAAATATTGTAACTTGACCTTGTAGATACGGTCATTTTTACGCAACGTTTTCAGACACATTGTTTGCCATCCGAATGCCTTCTTTTCATCCGGACTTTAGCCAGAAAAGTCAGTATCCAGTTGCTTTCCATCTCTGTCTCACCCCGTCTGTTTTTAAACGCACATATGCAAATCCAACACAAATTAACATACAAATACACGTGTATATATATATATATATATATATATATATATATATATATATATATATATATATATATATATATATATATATATATATATATATATATATATATATATATATATATAATTGATTCTAAAATCAAATCACCTATAAGTTTCTTTCCATATATATACAACATGATTCTAAAAACAATGAGGTTTTCCACTCGTATAAACTCTAGTCTCTCTCTCTCTCTCTCTCTCTCTCTCTAGTGGCATCCCCAACAAACTCAGTCATGTTAGGACAGGACCATTTGCAACAAAGTTGTCGTAGGTTTGGTAGCCATGTTAGATGAGAGGGAATGAGTCTAATGGCCAAGTCATAGTTCCAAATGTTGGGCTTCAGTGGAATGCACAGCGCCCCAATTACGTTAAGTACAGGAAAGAGAGAGTCTTAATCGCCAGTCACTGAGCTCTTCAGAGAGAGAGAGAGAGAGAGAGAGAGAGAGAGAGGACTGAAATCATCTTGACGATTGACCAATTACCACCCACTGAAACAGGGTAGAGACAGACTGCAAATCATCCTGAGCCCAGACCATTGAACTACCACCCCAGTGAGAGAGAGAGAGAGAGAGAGAGAGAGAGAGAGAGAGAGTGATCTGGACAATCACTGAAACCATGCCACTGAGCTCTCAGCCAGAGAGAGAGAAATGAAATCATCTTGACGATTAGTGAAACCAGAGAGAACTCCGAGAGAGAGAGAGAGAGAGAGAGAGAAAGGACTGCAAATCATCCTGACGATCAGTGAAACCAGACCATTGAACTCCGAACCACCCCAGTGAGAGAGAGAGAGAGAGAGAGAGAGAGAGAGAGAGAGAGAGAGAGAGAGAGAGAGAGAGAATCATCCTGACATTACTGAACCAGAGCACTGAGCTTCAACGTGTTTTGAACCTGAAACTGTCTTCATGTCTCAAAATCTGTCTTCATCGTGTAATGGTATTAATCATAGTCCTCATTAGCTTTCGTCAACTTTGGCGTCAATTCATCTAACCTTGTTCAACGAATGATACTTGAGATTTGTTTCATTAGGTCAATAACAGGTAATTTTGTTATTCTTGAACACGTAAAGAAAATAATCAGCAGCAAATCCTTTCCAGCACTGTTCCCTTCATTATTCTTCCTCTCAGAATAGTGGGTATATAATCGAGACAGATGCCTCAACCATAGAAAGCTTATTGGCCCCACTAAACGTTTTTTCTTATTCAATTATTCACTGACCTGTTGATGCTCGCCAAGAAACGCTATTCTGTTTCCATTCCCTTTTGGAAGTTCAAAGTTCACTGTTCAGAGGTTTTGCCTGATATCTACTTTGATTTTACATGAATTTGATCTGGTGCGTGGTATTTTGTCTAATGGAAATCGCACTCAATTCAAGACAATTTTGCTTCCTGTGGAAGAACAGGATGAAAAACTAGAAGACAGCACATTTAATGATTTAACTTTGTATAAGTCTTTATTAAAAGTCATTTTTAAATTGATATTTCAGTGCTTTACAGATATTTTGTCTCGCTTCGGGCTGAACACTGTAGAAAACATTATTGTTGGTTTTTAATAACAGTGTATCATCTTAATCTCTCTCTCTGTCTGTCTCTCTCTCTCTCTCTCTCTCTCTCTCTCTCTCTCTCTCTCTCTCTCAAGCAAATTTAAGTAATTGGAGAGAGCTCTGACCTCACCAGCACTGCTAACTCCAACACTGCACTCCCCTCTCTCCTCTCTCTCTCTCTCTCTCTCTCTCTCTCTCTCTCTCTCTCTCTCTCTCTCCCCGACTGCAAATGGACATTTGCAAAATCATTATGTCACTTGGGCGACTGATCTCAGTTCCTGCGAGGGTCATTCAGATCCTGATCAACGGAGCTTGAGGTGACTTTTATTGCTCTGCTTTACTCCAAGTTTATTATTTCGGGGAAAATGACCAAACACTCGTCTTACCTAAGTTCTAATTAGCTGTTTTTAAAGAGAAAAAGGGACAACTTACTGTTATTCAAATCTTCTTCTGTCATGGATAGTTCTTTCATTAATCTATTTATTGTCATTGTCGTAGTTTAATTGCCAAAAACTGTAAGGTTTTATAGTTAGTTGATTAAAACGTTTTTGCTTGTTAAAGTAAAGTGGATTCTGTTTTGTATATATATATATATATATATATATATATATGTATGTGATATATATATATATATATATATATATATATAAACACACACACATATATCACAAAACACACAAACACACACAATAAATGTAAAATGTGTATGAGTGTAGATATCCCCAAGAAACTTAGTGTGTATGTATGTTTGTATGTGAAACAGAATCAACATGTAGAATCAACTCTACATCATAAATGTTTAGTAAGAAAGAAGTGAACAAGATACCTCTTTTCAACACAGACTGACACTGTCCTCACTCTCAAACACGCATACACACACACACACACTCACCCATAAAACACATTTAAACAAACAAACACACAAAAACAAAAACATAAACGTTGGACGTAACATTCCGAAATCGTGTTTTTGAAGATTAGATGTCCCATAAAACTTAGGGACTTCAGTGACCTCTTCGATTCAATTGGTTTGATAATAGAGATTCCAAACAGAATCAACTACCCAGCATAGAATGTTTTCTCCCCCTGGAACTGTGCCTCTTGCTCTCTGAGCTTAAAAACAAATCGGGCCAAATATGTTTATTGATATTTGAGGAAAATGAAAGGAACAAGTTATTCTCTTTTGAGAATAGGTATTTGTTGTTGAAATCTATTTGTCTGCAGGACACACATATATTAAACAATGTATATGGGCCTATTATATATATTATATATATATATATATATATATATATATATATATATATATATATATATATATATATACATATATATATATACAGTATATATATATATATATATATATATATATATATATATATATATATATATATATATATATATATATATATATGTATATGTATATATGTATATATGTATGTCTGTATGGATACCCCTTTTCATCTGGGATGTCATCATATGCTCGTAATTCCCCGTCGTTTCGTATTTGCTAAAATGTTTAAACTTAATTCACTTAGAAGATTGCGTAGCGTCTTTGAAAACAGATTTGCAAAAAAGAGAGGCCTTTCAAATCACATAGGTCATGTAAAATTACGGACACACACTAATCAGGTTTTATGAATGATAAACACTCCTGTCTATGACTTATTTCATACCTCCATCATGGGAAGCGTGTCTGATAAATTAGCAAAGACATATGATGTTTTTCGCAATTATTATTATTATTATTATTATTATTATTATTATTATTATTATATGTATTATTATTATTATTTTTATTGTATTAAGAAGATTATTCAGAACCCTGCTCATATGGAACAAGCCCACCGCAGGCCATTGCTGCAATTCAAGCCTTCAAAAAACATCTGGCATTCATAAGAAAGAAGCAGCAACAGATAATTGAAATACAGAGCGAAGAGATCACTTATTAAAAAGAAAATACAAATTAAGAAATTAATAAAGAAAATTAAAGTATCAAATACAAGGGAATTGTATTAGGGGTAAAGTATTGCATCTTCACTTGCAACTTCGGAAGCTCAATTCAGCCGACATCCTCAAGGAGATTGTTCCACAGTCAGCAGTGTGAGGAATTAAGGGAAATCTGGAGTTAAGTGAAAGCTGGATGGCTGAAGTTTCTTGCAACATAAAATAACTGAACGTGGTCATGCAAATCAATGCTAGCTCATCTCTCGTTAAGAAATCATAACAGATAACCCCACATATTTTATGAAGTTAACATTTCTTGAAAAGATTTTAAACTAAAATTATAGTTATCGTTTAGATACAAGAGGCCGACGCACCCCAACTTTTAGAATGGTACGGCTGAAGAAGAAAATATGTTTTCCGCCGACAGAACAAACACCCAGTGAAATATTTCTCTTTGTGAAGGAAAAAACATTTCCTGACACGTCTAGTAGGAGCATAATTTTCAAATCGGACCTGGAAACTCCGGCTATCCATCATAGTTATAGGTCTTACTACACAGTGAACGCTTTCTTTGCCCTTGACAAACACGCCCATACACACACACACACACACATACAGTACATACATACATACATATTATATATATATATATATATATATATATATATATATATATATATATATATATATATATATATATATATATGTATGTACTATAAATATATATATAAATAATTATATTATGAAGGAACTACAGAAATAAATTAGTTATGAAAACAACTTTAGTAATTATGAAATCGTCTGGGAATATTTGCTTTTGTAACCAACTGCGAGTACGGTAACTCGGATTATTGTACCATTTAAATTTCAATTAAAATGAAGTTACAGTGCGAAGAGAGATAAAAAAAATATACCTTTCTTTTCCAAAAACATTCAAAACAGAAATGGAGGTTGCGCGATAACAGCCATTTCTTCTTTTCCCCCAAAACTGAAAGAGGAGGAAGGCGGCCACCTGGCAGCAGCTTTCTTTGCCAGCAAAGATTCTCTCGCTTTCTTTTTTCTTTTGCTTTCAGCGTTCACTTTGAAGTGTAGATCTGGTGGCTGATGGTCAATGGGAAGGAAAAGAAGAAGAAGAAGAAGAAGAAGAAGAAGAAGAAGAAGAAGAAGAAGAAGAAGAAAAGCGTGAAAGCTAAATACAAATGCAATTCGTTTAAATTGCTAAATTTTGTGCTTATCTGTATATAGAATGTACAAATAAGGCGTCTTTCGCATGAAAGTTAATAGGAAATCTTTGATGTTTATATTCTGTACATGTCCACCCTGGTTAGATAAGAATCCTCGATAAGATAAAATGTGCAATTCTCTCTCCGTGTGCAATTGCACCGCTATCTCTAAGCATAATGCTATCTGGGACATAAATCTGGAAGGAAAACAACTCATTTTGCAAACTCATTTCCACTTTCATCCCTGATTTTATCACCGTCCTTTATCTCATCTTAATTCGCGACGCCAGTTAACCCAACATAAATTCCTTTCGTTTGTCTGATATCATCTCTTGATCTCTCTCGACTTGATTGTTTAGAAATTCTGTGATTAGAATCATGCCTAGATTAAGTCGTTTCATTTCTTTTATTCAGTCCGGAGATTTCGTTATTTGCATAGATTACAAGATTTGTCATTTATCACCACACACACACAATATACTATATATATATATATATATATACAGTATATATATATATATATATATATATATATATATATATATATATATATATATATATACACCACGATATAGTAATGTACAAGCGTTTCCTATCTTTATATCTATACTCTCTCTCTCTCTCTCTCTCTCTCTCTCTCTCTCTCTCTCTCTCTCTCTCTCTCTCTCTTTCTCTGATTACATATCATTTCCCGGTTCTTGCATTACATTTACAACGAATAATGAATTAGCATTTTCTAATCTATCTCCTCTCTCTCTCTCTCTCTCTCTCTCTCTCTCTCTCTCTCTCTCTCTCCTCTCTCTCTCTCTCTCCCAGACCCTCATCCATTTCTGTAGACTAATTAAATATTTAACTTCATCTCAGCTCCTTTCGTCTCGTCGCCTTTGAAGATCGGTGGGGGTGTTAGCGAGACAATTTTCATTACCCGGGATAAAAGCAGGAACAAATGATCCAGTGGTAACGTTTTCATCTGCATTGTCTAAGATAAGCTTTAACAAATATGATTAGTTTGGTAAAGCCTTCACGCCTGTTGTAGGACCTTCTGTCGGAAAGGATTATTATATTCAGTAATAAGCAATAACCTTCAGTTCTCCGGGTAACATTTTCATATTTGTAGGTACAGTAGATGTAAGTCTCGGTTTGAAGTTCTTGGTCGCTGTTGGACTGCTGTAAAGCGTTTTTGGATCAGCTCCTGAATTAGCATCAAATTGGATATTTTATTCAAAATAGGAGCATGTGGTCATTAATATATGTGTGTGAATAATGACATCAGATTATACAAACACACTTTTGATACAAGCATATATATATATATATATATATATATATATATATATATACAATATATATATATATATATATATATATACTGCTATAACTAACCAACTTATAACTATATAACAATATGATATATATATAATATATATATGTGTGTATTATTATTATTAATGTGTGTGTGTGTGCGTGTGTGTATGAGGAGAGAGAGAGAGATTCTGGACAACATAAAAGACGTATAATTAAAATGAGGGAAGTATATTTGCCTATTGAAAAATTAACCTATTTAATTCCGAATTTTTAAACATTGCTTGCAAACCTTCGCGTCAACATGACAATGATTTCAAGACACATCGTTTGGTTCATTCCATTATTTTAGTATGTATTTAAAACTCCTCATAGAACAAGAGGTTTCTTCTGGCTTAGAAAATCGAGATTTTCCTGGATTTTTACGGAAGAAATTCTCTATTTATTTCCCTGTCAGACTTTGCCAGGACAACGCCATCAATAGCAGCATTGCTTTCCTGTCACTCCGGCTTTCCTTCTTCTGCATGCAAGCAAATGCCTCCGATTTGTTTGAAGTTCTCTCAAAAAGAATTTCAAGGCTCGCTGACTGGCAATCTTCTCCTTTGAAAATCGAATCCAAATATCAAAGCTCGTGTAGTCTTTCAGAGATTTACAAGATATCTTGGATAATATTAAAATGATTATTAATTCCGAACAGCAAATGTTATCAAATCTAAAGTTTTGAAATTCAGAATTTACTAATACCTTGGATAATATTTAAGTATGATTACTAACCCCGAGCAGCAAATGTCAAATCAAATATCAAAGTTCGTATATTCTGTTACAGGTGATTTACGGCGTTAAGGAAACATGTAAGTAATTAAAAAATCCGAATTTGCTAATATCTTGGATAATAGTCTCGCATGATTATTAGTACAAAAAGTAAATGCTATATTCACTTATGCTTCTCGGCGCGAAAAATAGAGATATGATCTGTCGGGAGAAAACATATGATTTCCAGGCAGTATCTAATATCCTGTGCGCATTTAATGCATTCACAATATTGTGAAGAATAAGAGAAAGTGTTTTTATACAGAATATGAAACAAAATTGGACTCTAAAATATAAATGCCTGGAAGAGTAAAAAATGTTTGTTTTCCTTTGTAATTTTCCATTACAACAACTGCAGAAAAAGGCAACAGTTTTCTTTCCCTGTTTTCTTTCCCATTTTAATATATAACCTCGTTAATTGCGAAAAAATTTAATATTAAGTGATTTTTTTGTTACCATAAATATCAATAATTAACAATTTAAACTGAATTACACCTAATAATGATTATATATAAACACACACACACATATACACACTATATATATATATATATATATATATATATATATATATATATATATATATATATATATATATATATATATATAACATATATATATATATACAAAGAAATACCAAGTAACGCCTCTACTGGTCTTTATAACAACAGCTATTCTCAGGGACTTCCAATTTCCTCCCCTCAAGAAAAGTTTTCTTAAGTTCATTCCCCATTTCTTTTTGGCTTCATTCAAAATATGAGTTACATTTTTGTCTTTCCGAAAACAACTTGGAAAGGAACACCACACAATCTTTTATCCGTGTAAGGACATTAAGAAGAGAAAGAGGGAATGAACAACACAAATATAAGGGAGGAATACTTTTATCATTTTACTTCTGCTATATAAAGTGAGCCTTCCCTGACAGGGACGAGAAATAAAAAAGATAAAATCATAGATTGAATGATAGTAGAAAGGAGGACATACCAATACCATTGTCAATTCTTACTTATGGTCTTTCTCTCTCTCTCTCTCTCTCTCTCTCTCTCTCTCTCTCTCTCTCTCTCTCTCTCTCTCTCTCTCTCTCTCTCTCTATATATATATATATATATATATATATATATATATATATATATATATATATATATATATATATATCAAAAGATATATATATATCTTCTTCTTCGTTCTATGGACCGTGCTTTTTCCCATTTTCTTTTACATGGGATACACTCCCCATTTCTTTTCATTTAGCCAAAGATGATTTGGCGTTGGGGTTCACAACTATCTCCATCGGCTTTCTGCTCATCGCTTAGACCCCATTAACATTTTACATGTAACATACCAAATCTCCAGCTTTTTTCTCCCTTACACACAAAGAGATTCTGAGCAGGTTAGGTCGAAATCTTCGAAACGTGTTGGGATTATCAGAACATGTTTTTTAGAAATCTTATTTATATTCTTTTGGTATTTCCCATATATAAATCTCTCTCTTTGGTCTTCATATCTATCTGATTCACATACATACATATTTACAAATACATACATACATACATACCTATACATATAATTGACATCTTTAGACCCAATTTCACTACTATCTCCAGAGCATTTTCTCTCGTCAAGCCTCAACATTTTCTGCTAAACTCAAAATAAATTTTACCAGCTTTCTAGGGCCTCATTACCATACAAGATTCCTGACAATACTAACTACAAATCAGTTCTCTGATTTTTTGGATTATCAGAACAGGGTGTGGAGCTCGAGATAGAGCCTCTTTCCATTTGGTGACTCACACTATGCTAAACAGAGACTCCTTTGGTCTTCGGAGATGAGGCTGATTCGCCACTTGATACTTTCATTTACTCAAAGGTTCACTCACTATTATTCTTACAAGGTGTTATTTTGCCTTGACAGCTATTGGACCCATTATTAAGAGGCCCTACCCATTTAATATGGCATTTTCCCCCCATGTATTTGTTTTTTCAAATCTTCTACTAGAGCTCTTCTGTGCAATAGATTATCCCAGGCACTAGGCCATCCTAGGGTAGGGATTATTATTACTACCAATCTACTTTATTATTCTTGTTTTTCAGAGACCTCACTATAAGTCTAACAAACCTGCAGCTAGGTGTGCATTATATTTTATTTTTGGAAATTTTAAAATGTGGCTAGATTTTCTTTATGATGCATAATTACAATACCTTTTGGGCCAAAATACCATGTTTTTCTGTAATTTCAAAGTTGATGAAAGCCAGCCTCTCGTAACCCATTAACCTCAGACAATGCCTATATTAGATGAGTTATCCTGACCTAGTCTGATTAATTCTTGGCTTATGAGGGATAGAAATGTCCATTAGCTTAACGTTATCTCATTATCTAAAATACGAGCTCATTACGATATAAGTGCTGTTATGAATCTTATGCTAAGGATTTAGTCTCTCATTAAATTATTGATTATTAAAGAAACAATGTTATAATAAATAGGAGGAAGTGACCGCGTGTTGTTTTCAAATGAAAATGAAAGCCTAAGAATCATAACATTATTATTGTTTGTTAAAGGCGAAATGAAACTTCAAAATTAGCTGAACGGGATGTCAGGGAAATAAGAAATTCTTCATTCAGAGGAAAAACCCTTTCCATATAGAAAACGCAGTGAGGCTGTTTCTAAAATAACGCAGTGCAAAACTAGACACTTATTTATTTCTTTAGTTCTGGCATGAATAAATAGCTTAAAATCGTAAATAATTCATTGACTTGGGCTATAACTGATGACAAATTTTGGTCAAGTTAAAATAGTGACCCTAAACTGAGATAAATTTCCCAGTTTAACATGTACCAAACTGATGCAAGTGATGTGTGACCTATCAGACCATTAACAGATCTAGTGCTTTCATTTTTTTAGATTCCTTGCTAAGTCTTCAGTTAAGCTCAGAATTAATTCTTGGTTAACAAGGAAGAACAAGATAATAAAAGGCGTAAGAGGTCTCATTATCTTAGAAAGACGCGCTCATTTACGAAGGTAGAACCTTTACATGAAAATTATTAACGATTTAAGTCTCATTAATTCTTCTCGTTGCTAAAGAAATCTGTTACGTAATAAATGACAGACAATGTAGCCGTTATATATATATATATAGTGGTAACTGCATATATATATATGGCTATAAGTTAAGGCATATGATATTTATATAAGCCGAACATATGTCATAATAAGAAATTCTTTTCTCTCTATCTCTTACGCTGAGAAGCTCTCTCTAATTAACATTAGGAACACTGCACTTACTTATTTCTTTAGTAGTCAGCTGGTATAAATAGATAGCTCGCACAGCATTCTGGTAAAGCCTTGAGTTGATTTTGCTCCCTCTCTCCTTTTTCGGGTCATTAGGTTTCTGAATCTCATTACCTAATTCAGCTTCTGGAGGCAATGTGGTTTTCTCTCATGAGGCACAAAGAGAGAGAGAGAGAGAGAGAGAGAGAGAGAGAGAGAGAGAGAGAGAGAGAGAGAGAGAGTGAGAGAAATTTCTGAGATTAAAAGGTGATGTGTATAGGTATATATGCATACATATATGTATATATGTATACATATACTGTATATATATAAGAAAAACATGTATATATAAAATGCTATATTGCATTTGTCTTTTGCAAACGATCAACTTATAAAATATAAATATACAGACATAAATCAGAACTATCTGTAAAATATTCATTGCTATTACCGTTACATTCAATCCATTGACAGTCAAACATTTTCAATTGATGGAAATGAAGTAAATATTTTTATAGTGTTTTACAATTTCAAATCATATTTTACTTGCAAAAACAGGATATTATTAAATTATTAATTATTAAGGCTTTGCATCTGGCAGCAGACCCCTGAATTATTGATCCATTGATCGAAAACATTTTCATCAGGTTTTGTGGAGGAGGGTAAAAAAGTCAAATCTGATTTTTGCAGTATATTATTTCAAAATCATTTTGTATAATAATGAATAATAATAATAATAATAGAAGTCCGCAATAAGGAAAATAGAAAGTCATCATCATCATCATCATCATCATCATTATTATTATTATTATTATTATTATTATTATTATTATTATTATTATTATTCAAAAATGGACCGTATTCATATGAAGAAGCCCACCAAGGGCATTGACTTGAAATTCAAACTTCCAAAGAATATTATGGTGTTCATTAAAAGAAGTAACAGAAGGTAATGGGAATACAGAAAGAAGAGAATCTCATTATTAAAAATATATATTAATAAATTTTGATAAAGAAATTTTAGGTCTTTCAGTTTCGATGACATATAAAGAAAACAACTGAACTCTTCTATAGCGAGAAGAAGATTCCATAAAATCTGAATGCCTGATTGCCTAGTGTTGATGAAATGATTAGATGGATGAGTCTTTTTCATATTTCCTTCACTGAAAAACAGTTTTATCTTTGAATTAAAAACCTTTCACTTTTAGTTTCACAACAGAGTATTTTTTCATCTCTCGTTAAATGGTCAGATTTGATAGGTAACATGATATTTACTTGTTTTTTCATTGAAAATTTGCGTAATATCTTTAATTTCTAAGTGGGGCATAATATTTTTAATACGTGATAAGTGTTCAGAAAAGTAAAATTCTACATACAACCCCATACCAATTTCACTCTTAAAGAGACCACGCATACAGAATATTTTAGCTTGTTTACATTGAAAATCGCTCGGTAATAATCTTCTATTTGAAAGGGGCATAACATTTATAATAAATGACAAGTGTTCTTAAGAGTATAATTCTCCATACAACCCCATAGCAATATGGTTTCTGCGTGTGCCACAACCAGGAAAAACGAGCAGGTAAGCCCCAGACTTCAGTCTGTCTTGCGCCGAGTTTATCTCGAACAGTTGCATCTTCCCATTCGTTCGGAGGAAGTTATGGCGTTAACGGACAGGGACTCAGCAATATTCTGAAAAAAGCTGCAATTCCTTCCTTAACTTTATATGGGACTTCATCCTGGCACTGATTTTGGTTCAGGGGGAAAAAGATATCTGTGAAAAAATACCAAATGACACATTGCAGATTTCAATTTTCTGTAATTTTTTGCAATGAATATTTCGTGATTATAGTTAGAACTAACATGGCTGAAAGTCTATGGTTTGCTGTTCAGGTTTACTGTGTAATCAAATGATATTTTATTGGCTGAGTGAAGAGGGAATTTCTTGTCTTGTAAGTTTTGGTAAAACTCTAACAGGTAACAAAATGTCTGTGAGCTTTTCTGTTATAGTATTGTTTAGAATTAAAAAAATGTAATCTCTGCGAATACGCTAACCATCTTTCCTGCTTGTGAATATCTTTTTCTATTGCTTAACAATAATCAGATTACCTAAATGACCTTTGTTAACAATATTTCACAATTTTCTTTAAGCAAGCTCCCGTCGCTGACACCAGTGAAGTAAGCAATCAGTCAAATATTAATGAAATCTTAAATCTAGACATATCAAAAGAATAACACTATTTCTATTTCTAAACAGATTTCCTTCAGATAGAAATACTTAAAAGTTGCGATGCAGAATTTGACGAAGATTCTTCTTCAGAGGTTTGTACAAAAGACGCCACAGTCAGCAGGAGACCTTCCATCCCCTCCCCCTTACCCCCAACACAGAGCATGCGCCTTTAAGATCCTGATTAATGATAGGAGTAATCCGCGTGGGTGAGTCCACGTTTTAGAGAGATGCGAAAGAATGTGAAGACGAATATTTGAGGAACACGGCCCAGCGCATCTATCGAGAGAAGAGTTAGTCGAGGAATTGATGGCCCCATAACACTGAGTGATTCTGTTCATCTACTCATGAAAAATAATGCTAGTTTTATGAACAAAGACGGAATTTGATAGGATTTTTCCGAGTTGCAAAGATTAATGCTCCATTACAAATTGTTTTTTAAAGACATAAGACATTGATTTTTCAAAGTTAAACAGATTCATTGAATAAAACATAACAACCAGGATTGATTTTAATATACAAAACTTCGAAATCATGTTGGGATGATTTTTTCAGCGACGTACTCAAGATTTGATGGCTTTCTGCCATACATGAAATTTTTGTACATCGTGTTTTTTATATATTACAACGAGCCCATTTTAACTTTCAATATCAATTAACAATCCCAAGTGTCTTTATACTCTGCTCCAAACAGCTCACGATATAAACACAAAGGGAGCCAATTTAATATAACGCTGGATGTCGATGTGAATCTCATCATCAGGATGTCAAAACAAATCTACGCTAATATTGCCGTCCCGCTCAATATCCTACTTGGTCGTTTCATCTTTAAAAGGCTGCAGCTTGTCCCAAAGCCAGCTGAGTGAATCTGTAAGGTGCCTGTAAATCCAACGACGCATCCAAAACAAACAAAAGCGAAAGGCAGAACCATTAACTGAAACTGCATGTGGGCATAGGCTCTAAATGCCAAGCTGCCCATTGTACGGAAGATTTCGGTCTCAAATTACTGCCGAGACTGCTGGCGTTACGTCCTCAAATATGACTCAGGACCTGCTTCCAAACTTTTGGATGGCTGCCGAAGTGCTCGAAAGGAATTGGGTATACAATGCCCACTTTATAATTATTTATTCTTTTTGTAAGTTGACCCTGCAATGAGATAATCTTAGCAATACTATATTTCTCTTGTAAAATAGAGTGGTAAAATGCTTAATTAAGATTGTAAAGTCATTTAGATAATTGTCAATGATATCGATAAGGAATCACTTCGTCCATGTTTCCCTCTGCGTACATATTGATGGCTGATAGAAAAGTCTCTAAAAACAATGTTGTTCAGTTTGAATATACCATACAAAGAATGCAAGGGAAAATGGCCCGCTTAAATAGAGTCGATCGGTACCAGGTGGGGATTCTTGAACTGGAATTTGATTGCATGGATGTGTGTGTGTGTGTGTGTGTGAGAGAGATATGAGAGAGAGAGAGAGAGAGAGAGAGAGAGAGAGACTAGGTTGACTGCTGAGAGTTAATGCTGGTGTAGAGAGAGACAGACAGACAGACAGACATGACTGACAGACAGATTTAATGCTGACAGTAGAGAGAAATGACAGACAGACATAATAGATAGGCATTAGTAACCAATACTACATCTTAAAATACAGACCCTTTTTTGATAACGTACATTACTGATCAGGACAGTCAGTCAAAATGTATAGTATGGTCCATCTACCTTATCTATTCACTTTTTCCCACTTCTATTCCCTTTTCTTATCCTCCATTTCCTGGACTCCTGAAAAAAACAACTCTAATGAGATAAAGGGATTATAGAGGAGGATCCAAATTGAGTTTCTTTGTTCCGGCGGACAGGCCTACTCTTAAGCTGAAGTTTGGCGTCTTGGTGGGCATTTTTCTCTCTCACGTCTACAGAGCCAGGAGGTGACTGAGGCTCCCTGGGACACTGGATTGCTCTGGAGTTCCTGTCATTAGCACAGCCAATGACAAAAATAGAACGAGCAAGGGAGCCGTTTAACAAAGCAGCAACATCCCTGTCACTTCCACTACTACTATTACTGCTCTCTCTTCCATTCTCTCTCTCAGTCAGCTCTCTCTCTCTCTCTCTCTCTCTCTCTCTCTCTCTCTCTCTCTCCCCTTTTCAGCGTTAACTTCCACAGCAAACATTGCCTGGCAGTGCCAGTATTTGTACTCCAAACCAAAACGCAAAAGGTAACACTAGCTTCTCAACTTAAACTTACTGTATGTTCAGAAAGTGAAGTGAACAAGTAAAAATTAAAAACCATAACCCTTCCTGGACTGTTGAATGAAAAAAACGGGGCCATATCTCTCCAGAATGTGCCATTTCATGGTGCCCTAAATTTTCACTTCTACTGGCCTGAACGATATTTCGGCGCTAATTTACACATCAGTTCCCCTACAAGAGGGCCTGTAGCAATTTCCTTCCCCAGTGTCAAAGGGCTCAATAATTCCTTTTATGTTCATTAAATTCTACATCCTCACCCTATGGCAGAGGAGAGAGAGAGAGAGAGAGAGAGAGAGAGAGAGAGAGAGAGAGATTTTCCCAATGTGCTGAAATTAGGAAACGAATTATCAGTTTATCAAAATACGAAAATAAACCCCAAAATTGTAATGTTTAGAGGTTTTTCAAAATTACTTTTAATAATAGGCTGTTTTAACGATGGAACTTTTCAAGTGATTTTGAAGCATCAAAGTCATATATATAAAACTTTATTTGGTTTTCAGGAGAGTCATGTAAGATCATACAGGGTGTATAGGAAAAATGTCGGTCTTTGTTACCAGCACCATCCCCTAGGGCCTAGATGCCATGAGGTCACACGGCTCCCACTCCAGGTGTTTCATTCCTTAAACTATAAACACAAACCCTCATTCCCAAGTGTCATGCACAATCACGTATATTGCTGTTCACTCATCTATGGTCTTATGCTTGTTGAACTGGAATTGAAATTTAGAATTTAGGGCCGAGGCCAAACGATGGCGCCTTTGAGGTCATTCAGCGGTGAAACGGAAATTAACTGTCAGTAAGGTCTGAAAAGTGTAACAGGAGGAAAACCTCGCAGTTGCACTAGGAATCAATTGACTGGAGAGGATGGGAAGAAAGATATGAGAATACGAACGTAGGTACAGTAAAAAAAATGAAAGGAGTTGTAGCTAGGAGACGAAGGGCAGCTGCAAAGAGCCTTAAGTAATGCCTACAGTGCACCGCATGAGGTGCACTGACGGCACTGCCAACTTACGGGGGTTTCATGGATAGTTGTGAAAATAAATGGTCATTACCCTATACTAGCGACGTATTAAACTGAATGGAATATGAAATATAGGCAAGAAGCAAAGCGCTGGGACCTGTGAGGTTATTCAGAATCGAAGTGACCTATTAAACGGAAATCGTTAAAACAAATTATTAAATGTTTTTGGTGAAAGAAAATTTGCATCTCGAAGCTGTGTGGGGTCAACCAGATTTGTTTGCCAAACGACTTCCATTCCCCCTCCCCCCCCCTTTGAAAAATTCGCAATACTTTAAAACAATTTAATATAACTTCAGTATTTCAAAACTTTCAGAATTCTTTTATATTTCTTGTCACCTGCGTTAAACCCTATATTAGCCACGTAGCTTAAGACCTTTGTCCATGGAGGCGTAGCTGACTATCACATTATCAAGTTTTCATACCAATGAATGGAAATTTCTTTGTACTAGCTCCATGAAACAATTTGATATTTAGTTTTACCTTCTATTTAATGATTGTTCTCAAGTAGTAAAATTACGTAATTTACAATTTTTTTCCTAATACACTGAACGAGACTCTATACATTTATTCATTAGTATGGAGTCAGATCTCAACTCGTTGTCCCACAAATGAGCTAAGGGCATTTGAGTGCATCAAACAAATGCCCAAACCACATTTCCACTATAAATGTTGAACAAACTGGAATTTTCAACAAGTCCATCGGAGGTTCACATTAATCTGCTTTCGTTTAAAATTTGATATAGGCCTGCATGTCACATGGGAATAGTGTTAAACAGTCTACCAGTTTTTACCTTCAACATCCGTAATTATATGGATGATAAACCAATTGCACATGCTTTGTTTTCCCTTACAAAAATACCGAGGAAGTAGTCAGAACTGACAACTAAAGACCCATTATATAATTAAAAAAAAAATATAATACAAAGCAAATGGTAGGTTTACGAATGCAGAATATCCGAGGAACCTATGAATGACAGAGTTCATGTTAACCTATCATATCTATGGCAACTAGTATATAGGACAACTCATAACAGGTATAAAGTGATAAAGATTTCATTTTGAAAGCCAGTGTTCATAAACCAACAAATATTAAAAGAAAACCTTTATTTTTTGGGACAAAGAAACTAAAAATTAACGTCTCAATATAAACTCTTCCTAAAACTGGAACTTAGTGCAGATTATATCCACAGCTTTTAAGACAGACATTTTCTGGCAAGGATCCCACTTTTCAAGTGAAAACTATCAGTCGCTTGTTGCACTCTTTGTAAACCACTTTGAGGTCACTGCAATCCCCGTTCCCCAATCAATCTTGTTTTTCTGCGACAAAAACGCCTCCGGCTTTAGTGTATATTTTATATTCGGATAATGGCATGAAACAGTTTTGTAAGGAGTTATGAAAACCTTCAAGGCTATTATTATAGTCATGCCAGTTGAAGTCTAAAATATTCCATATTTCAATTGAAAATATTGGAGGAGCCAGACGACGTCTATTAGCGCCTCTTCCTCTTCAAAATACAAGAAATTCTTGTGGCAAACTATCGTCGCCGAACAGTTCTCCGTCTGCAACAACAACATCAGTCACTGGTAAAAAGCAAGCGCTGGCAAGCACTATCTTTAGACGAAATACTTCATCTGTATTATATTGGACTTCATGACCTGCGTGGCTCGACAGGTTTTCGGTAGAGGTTTTGAGAAAAATGAAATAAACGAGGAGTTAACTCTGTCAGGAACTAAAATAAGGCTATGTATTCATGGGGTCTTTTTCCCAGTCCATCATCTACCTTGTAAGCTGAATAGGGTAACTGAGAAACAACCGATCGTAAAATTGCCGCTTGTTGGGTAATGCGAAAACACGAGGTACATTAAAATTACCTATTTGAATGCCAATTGTATATAACTGGTAATATCTAGATGGACAAACTTTCAACGTCTCATCCCCAGCCCAGTCACGAATTTTAGCAAGATCCAGATCTGTTGAGGCGAAAATTACTATTCTTCCTCATCTTCTACGCCAGTATCATACTACAAAAATGATTCCCCCGATTCGCAATTACAGTACAATAGTGGGATATCAAAACCACCTTTTTCTGATGGAATGGGGGGAGGGGGGACTGCTATTCAGCTGTCGCCGCAGTCAAATACTTCGTGGTAAACTTGATGTTGCTGGCAGTTCAGCCAACGCCTCAACTTGTCGCAGTCACAATTCTCGCCGTCTCTTGTGATGAAGACAAGGCTTCGGCTTTCATAGAACCGAGGACAATCCTCGATTTCATCTTATTCACACCGGAGCTGTGAAAGCGTTCCCCCGTTGAAGATACTACTTCTAATGGGTCCTCCTCCTCAGCCGTCGTCTGAACCGCGCTCTGCACATCTTTACTCGACAGCCTTACTTTTCTTGATTTATCTGCATTCTGTCTGAAAATTATATGCGCACTTGTTAGCATCCACAAGCTTATTAGCTCCTCGCTGAAATTTTATATAATATGATACTGTGATGGCTAAAGAAAATTTAAAAACTATTGAAAAGTTGACAAAATTGTTAAAAAATTTGTGGACGACCAGTTTGAAGTTGTTACTGGGCGAACATGATGTTTAAAAAGATGCTAGGATGCAATAATAATTAAAGAGTTAAATCTCTTATGCCTATAAATTAAAAACTAGCCTATTTACTTTATCAACTATTTTTAATTTTTTTAAAGAAAATATTTATACCTGATGTAAGTTGTCCTAGATACCAGTTGTCCTAGATACCAGTTGTCCTAGATACCAGTTGTCCTAGATACCAGTTGTCCTAGATACCAGTTGTCCTAGATACCAGTTGTCCTAGATGAGTTTTCCGGGAATGAGGTGTCCTGGTATCAGTTGCCCTAAAATCAATTTCCATACTTTCAACTAAAAAAATAGCTTTCGTGCTTTCTGCTAACAGGAGGTGAAACTTCCTAGCTATGAGTTGCTGACAAACTAAAAACTAATTCCATCTGCTAACAGGAGAAATGCAAACATTACTCTGGACAATCTGCCTGGGGAAAACTTTGCATGGTTTTGATGTTTTTCAAGAGATTGGCTATTGGGTAAGCAAGCCCTATCGTCGTAAATGACCCGTACATTTAGGGAGCTTCCTATAACTCCTATAACCAGAAATTTTCGGTTGCGAGAAAGGAAATACCAAGTACGAATCCTCTTAAAATTCTATTAAGCCTTACGCCAACTATGAGCTTAAAAATTTAAATTCGGACAAAACCTTTGCGAATATTGGCCAAAACTTAACTGGCTTAACCTAACCACAAACTTAAACCATTTTCAGGAAGCTAAAATTCTAAAAGTAAAACATACCAAGACGCCAGACCTGTACATAAATTGAATTAGTTATAATGCTGAATATTGCCGTTCGATGGCATAAACATTCTTAAATTCCTCGAACCTTACGGAGCTTAACTGCAAACTTAACTTAGCGGGAGGTAGCCAAGCACATTTTAACACCTAATACCTATCTGAACTCACAAGAAAACTAAGCAATAGATTAAGTCTCCACTTAAAACCTGAAAGAAAAACCACCCAAGAACCTGCATAGTAGGTCTTACGACCTACTATGCAGAACATGGAGGCTCCCCCACCCCTCTAGGGGCGCCGCCCCTAAGGGGTGGAGGATAAGGGGAAGTTATTAAAGAATATATACAAATTAAAAAAAAATTCCAAAAATAAAGTTTATGACGAATTAAAAATAGATTTGTTACAAAAAATTTAAAAAAATTTATAACAAAAATTAAAAAAGCAAATTTATAACAAAAATTTAAAAAGCAAATTTATAACAAAAATTTAAAAAGCAAATTTATAACAAATTAAAAAAGTAAATTTATAACAAAAATTAAAAAAGTAAATTTATAACAAAAATTTAAAAAGTAAATTTATAACAAATTATAAATTAAAAAAGTAAACTTATGGCAAAAATTAAAAAAAGTAAATTTAGAACAAATGAAAAAATAAATGTATTAAAAAAAATATTAAAATTAAATTTATGACAAACCAAAAAACTGAATTTATTAAAAAAAATTCAAAAAGTAAATTTAAGACGAAAAAAAAATCTGACAAAATGACAAAACTAAACTTGTAAAAAAAAAAAACGATATACCTACCTGTTGCTAAAGAAAGCAGCTTTGTCCTGCCTGAAGCTTTACTGTTAGAACAGGAACTCAAACTCGTACCAAAGACATCCTGGAAAATCCAAAGCTTTAGAACAGTTTGCAACTTACTCTAAATCTTGTAAATTTTGGGCATTTACTCACGTCAGATCATGGGTACACGCCCACAAAAATAGTTACAATGACTGCCAAAGATTTGTATAAGACTAAACACGCAGCAGCAGGATTCGAAAATCCCCAGAACAAATAAACGATATTAGAAAGAAAATAGTAAAGTTCCAGTGTTACCTTGCAGAAGCCCAAGGTTTATTATAACTTGACCAACGAAGTGACAGCAATCGATGAAATCTCGAGCGCCAACTGTAGTTTAGTCGCGTGATAAACAGTTTTTCCTTAAACACTTCAGAACAGGACCAATTACGCTACGATAAATTAAACAGGAATTGAATACGCCACTACTGAAGGAAAAATGATCGCTAAGCAAACCCCTGTTAAACGTCTACCACCCAGAACGATGCTACAGTCGAAGGTCCGAAGGTTCAATAAATGTCCGAACTAGGCGATGTTGTCATTTGCCAAGGACTCTCAAGTCTCAAGTCTCAGCAGTCAGTGTCTTGCTTCTTGTAACGTGACCGAATGCGATCTATGGATATCCTTGAAATCGCTACTTTTGCAAATATTATTTTTATTTCTTACCCCATTCTTTTACATGTCTTTCATGGCAGTTTAAAATACAGCGTATAGATTTTCATGACCGTAACTCGTGATTTCTTTTAGGGCCCACAGAAATAATTTGCAGCATAAACCTGTCGCATATTTCTTTTCATCACTTTGATGAAATAACTTTTTATTCGATATTTTGAAAACAATATATTTTATATATATAAACATATATATATATATATATATATACATATACATATATATATATATATATATATATATATATATATATATATATATATATATATATATATATATATATATATATATATATATATATATATATTTATATTATATATATATATATATATATATATATATATATATATATATATATATATATATATATATATATATATATATATATATATATATATATATATATATATATATATATATATATATATATATATATATATATATATATATGACATATTCAGCATCTGCTAAAACTTCATTAAATTGCACATTACCAAAATAGACATAAATGAGACATTATTAAAATTCGAACTTCATACGGCATTCGTAATAACGCCTCCGTGAAATAAGAAGGGTAATATTGAAGAAGCCTTTGAAGACGTCGTTGAAGCTTCAGACTCAGATGAAAAGGACGAAATCGAATCAGGAAAAGAGCAACACTTTCTCTCCTAATTGCAGACGGCAGAAGAAGCGAGAGTTCAAAGCAACTCTCGATGCTTTCCGCTTGCTCTAATTAACTTCTGAGTTTGCAGTCTTAGATACAAAAGAAACATCGAAATCTCTGTTATTTGCCTTTTGTTAGTTCATTTGTTTTTCCAATAACTGATCTGTTCTTCTTTCCGAATTTCCCATTACATTCTGTCACTTCTTTCGAATGAACACCATAATATTCTTTGGAAGCTTCTTGAATTTCAAGTCAGTGGCCCCTGTGGTGGGCTTGTTCCATATGAATAGGATTCATCTTCTGATTTAATAATAATAATAATAATAATAATAATAATAATAATAATAATAATAATAATAATAATAATAATAATAATAATCTTCCGTCGAGAAATGACTTTCGCTTCCTGCATGAATTATCAAATCATTCTTCCTCTGTTTATGCGAATCATGGACTGACTAACGAAGAGGTATTATCCGGGGAAATGATTAGATAAATTAGTTCCCCTCTCTGAGTTATTTTGCAAATTAATGAAGGTGTGTTCCTTTGCATAATTCCTAAGGCAGAGTATAATTCGCCCTAGAATGCTTAAAAATGACTGGAGGGCGCCACCAATCGACGGGAAATTGAGGAAGTAATATTGAAGATCCCCGGCTTAAGCTGAGAGAGAGTGAGAGAGAGAGAGAGAGAGAGAGAGAGAGAGAGAGAGAGAGAGAGAGAGAGAGAGATTAATCATCTCTCCTCCCTGAATATTCTCAAAGAATGCTGTTCCATTTATCAGAGTGAAATCATTATTCGCGTCACAGAAAGGTTATCATTATCTGAAACCAGGGTTAAGCCAATTTTCATTCGATGAAAAAATGTGAAAGAAAGGTATCTCAGGGCATTTTTGCAAAGAAACCATGTGACTTGATATTCAATATTTTTTTATTATTGATTGGCCAATATGTTGCGACCGGCAATCAAAGTCTCTTCAATTTCTTGTGTTTGGATGTTACACTTTTTACAAGCATATCCAAAAAGCGCGAAGAACTCGAGAAGTTAGAGGGCATTGTGGCTATTAGAATTACATATGTTGGTAAAAGTGACTGAGATGCTACATGTATGTACTGTACATGTATATTGTACACACACACACATACAGTATATACATGTATATATATATATATATATATATATATATATATATATATATATATATATATATATATATATATATATATATATATATATATATATATATGTATAGAAATTATATACATATATATACATACATACATACATAATGTATATATATATATATATATATATATATATATATATATATATATATATATATATATATATATATATATATATATATATATATATATATAATTGCTCCCTTCTTAACCAGACAACAAAACGAGACCACTTAACTGTGTAAAAAAGTATTTCTCCTATTATTGTGGGTCTTTGAAACTATTATTACTCCCCAAGAAGGTATTTCCCACTCGACTAAGTTTCATTATGAGTGGACGGAACTTATGTACTTTTATCTTCTCTGACTCGAAATTAGTTTCATAAACTTTCTGAACCAACAAAACAAATTTGGGGGAGTTTGTACAATCTAACTGGGCCGCGAGTCTCAACTATATATTGCCGTATTTATCACATTTTCCTTATTTTTTTTCCTCTAGAGCAGGGCCGTCCAAGTTGTTTAGTCTAAGGACTACTGTTGAAAAAACAAAAAGGCCTGTGTGTATGTACGTATATATATTTGTATATATATATATATATATATATATATATATATATATATATATATATATATATATATATATATATATATATATATATATATATATACATATATATATATATATATATATATATATATATATATATATATATATATATATATATATATATATATATATATATATATATATATATATATATATATATATATATATATATATATATATATATATATATATATATATATATATAATTCATATATATATCGTATATAAATATATATATAAATTTCAATTCACATTCGTCAAGTATGAATATCATTGACTGATACGAGTTTGCTAGCTTTCATGAACCTTCGTTGTCATTTTTAAACCTACGTGACAATTATATATTTTTTCAGATTGCAAGGAACTAATAGCAGAAAATAAAGTGTTTCATGGTGAGGTATCAGCCACAACTTATCAAAAACTCTTTCCAAAAAAATGTGACCATTGTTTGTGATAAATTTGTGCGAGATGTTTTTGATTTGGGAGTTTCTTTTTTTTGCAAAATGCATAAGTTCTGAAAAGAATTTTCTACATTGAATGCTTGCCTAGTGAGCAAAAAGAAAATTTGACATCATTTAGATTTGATGTATTTAAAGGTGAAATTTAATCTGTACTCCGTCCATGAGAATGAAAAGGGAAAGATTAACTGCGACGGACGTTTTTCACATCAATGAGCTCATTTTTTTTTTTCTATGAAATGACGGGGAACTTTTTCATCCAGTTATACATGACGATACTCACATACTCTCATTTACAGGCGACTCAGCTTTTTTTTTTTAACCTTATGTGAATTTGTTCGTATGTTATCCTATACATTCATTTAACATTCCCTTGAACTTAACTGTTTAAAAAAAAAAAAAGTCTTTCTCCACTCGTAAATCTGTCCGCATAAATTTACAAAGAGGTAAAAGAGGAAATAAAAGAGGAAAAGATATTTGCAAAGAGGTAAAAGAGGAAATAAAAGAGGAAAAGCTATTTACAAAGAGGTAAAAGAGGAAATAAAAGTGGAAAAGCTGTTTACAAAGAGGTAAAAGAGGAAATAAAGGAGGAAAAGCTATTTACGGAGAGGTAAAAGAGGAAAAGTGAAACAAAGGCGACGGTAAATGGCCCAGCGACAATTGCAGTTGCAATTCGTTGCCTTCATTTCCAACAAATGCCTCGAAATGCTGAAGATATTCCAGCCGCTTCTCTCAAAAGGTCAGGCACATAACTAAACGGAAACTAAAATGTTTTATTTTTCGCTCTGCCAGTTAGCACGTGGAGTTTTTTGTCTCTCTCTCTCCAACTCTGGTAATGCAAGTAGTTTAAATTTCTCTCTCTCGCGCCCCCATTCAACTGGAATTAGTGTTTCCATTTGCCGTCTCTGAAATTTCAACTTCGCTCACGTAATGCTGTTTCGCAGACAACCTTGACTTTACAAATATTAGATTTTTTTATCTGGTCTCTCGTCTGTCAGTTTTTATAAGCAGTATTTTAACAGAGAACTTAGCTATCACGTTTGAGCCCTGATCCTCTTCTCCTGCCGAGAGCGACCAAGTTTGCTGAACAGCAGCACCAACATACAGTAAATGTGCCTCGCTGTCGAACCTCTCAGTTCCGGAGGTGGAACAGCCTCCCTAAGGATGCTGTTCAATTTGAATCTCGGAAGTTCAAGCGAAGATGCAATGCATGACTGCCCTAAAACAAATGCCTTTGTGCTTGAATCATTATTTTGTTTTCATCGTTTTCTGTTTATCTATTGATTTGTTCATTTATCTTTTTTCCTTTCTGAAAAAAATTATCTTTTATTTCTGCATTTCCGTTTACCTTCTTTAACTTCTTCCAAATGAACACCATATTCTTTGGAAGCTTTATTTCAAAGACAATGGCCACTGTTTGCCTGTTCCATGTGGACAAGGGTTTATCTTCTGAATAATAATAATAATAATAATAATAATAATAATAATAATAATAATAATAATAATAATAATAGGTCACTTTCCCCTCTTATTTGTAGTGTTGTGCTCAAAATGTTCCTGTAAACATTTTCCACTGTGTTGATGCATGTGTATTAATCAAATAATTCTTTAGACTGCAGTGGATTTCCCAAGTGACAGAAAAATCTCAGTCTGAATACACCTCCGGGTATAATGCCCATCTAATAATTATGTAAACATGCAAACCTGATAAGCTCCATTACCTTCTACGACCAGGAGAAGCCTTAGATATCGAGTACTTAGCTACTACTGCCACTGGTATCCACAAAGAGGAAAAAATTATGAGCACTCACCAGTCCACAGGAGCAATTATTGAGCCCAAACGTCTTGATACCATGAAAAGGGGCGTGAGACTGGTACCCTCATTCCTGAGGGGTTGTTGAGAACCCAAGAGGTTTTACCCTTACCCATCTGAGACCTCCCTCACCTGAAGCATTGTCAATCTGAAATGGTAACAGAAGGTCGGTTGTTCAACAGGAAGCCTTTCATTCGACTCAGTCGAGAAGAACAGCGTTTGAGGAGCCTTCCTGATAAGAGGACAGACCTCCATGCAAGGAAAGGTTAGTCTTGCTTCAATCTAAAGGCAATCACTCAGTTGAGAGTTCCCCAGGGACAGAGCAGCCATTTATACGAAACACTGACACTCCCCTTTTACAAACACATACCTCTAGTTGTAAAAACTGTGAAAATAAAAGGCGATATATGACTTTTCTTTATTATCTCCACGTGATGTTCATTTAGAGAAACAAATCTAAAGTAATGTAACTGTAAATATATTTAATAATAAATATTCGTACATTTACACATCTGTGGGTTTGTTTCTCCATTTTAAGACACATGCTACCATGAGTATCTCTTAGCTGTTCTTTTGTAAGAATTCTTTGTTCTGCAAACAGTTGTTAGAGACAAACAAAGGAATATGCATAAGAGAGAGAGAGAGAAGAGAGAGAGAGGTTAGAAGCTCAGTGTCCTATGGGCAAATTGAATCCAAACAAAATGACACGGGAATACTCATAAGAGACAGACAGACAGACAGAGATTAGAAGTTCAGTACACTGTGGACAAAGGGAATCCAAGCAAAATGACAAGGGAAAGGACAGGGCTGTCAGCTCATTAAGGAAATATCACTAATCAAATTCTCCCTCACATTATTACCGCTGACATAAGCCCGAAGACCGCAGCGCCAACTTCAGGTCTTTAAAGGTTTCGTCTCCTGAAGGACTGAAATGAGGACGAACTCCAACCAGCCGGAGCTTAAGGGAATATTGTCGAGGTAGTGTGAAAGAATTCATATTTGGATGAATTAGGGAAAAATATTATTAGTTATAATGAGTTAGTTTGATGAGAAGGAACAAATATTATTGATAAAAAATATTCTAATTGGTTCTTAAATAAGTATAGTGTTCCGAGGGATTTCACATTTTCATGAATTAGAGAAATAAATAGAATTAATAATGATATTCCATTATGCTTCTGGCTTTATAATGAGTTACTTAGATGAGAAGGAACAAATACCGTTGATAATGATACTCTAATTAGGTCTTGTAGCATTTTGAGGGATTTCACATCTGGAGGAATTAGGTAAAATTATTTTATTAGCAATAATATTCTATTGTTTGTTTTTCTGGCTTGATAATGAGTTAGTTCGACGAAAATTAACAAATATTAATATTAATATTCTGTCATGATTCTGGCATGATAATAAATTAGCTTGATAAGAAAGAACAGCTGGTCAGTAATTAGTTCTTAAGCTTAAGTATACATAAATATACATATGTAAATATACATATATAAATCTAAATTACTTTAAAAAGTTGTCATAAGTGCATTTATGTATTCGAACAGTGGCATACTTTAGGATGTACAATATAAAACAGGTTGAAAACCAGTTGAATCTACTTGCGACGACATAAGTGAAGAATATTTGCTGAATACTAAAACGAGCATTATATACATAATCGGTACAGTTCTAATTTTTAGCTTAATGGTAACTCGTTGTGTCCAGCATATAACGCAGGGTTTTTCTTACGAATCTCCAACACGTACCATTATATGTCATGAGTAGAGACACTGATTCAAAAAAAGCGGGGGGGGGGAGCGTGGGGATTCCAATTCGATATTACATTTCATGAATAAATGTAGTTTAATCATGTTAAGTGCTTCGTTGTTGAGTGTGATAAGCAATGCTTGATACGTTTTCCTAATCAGTAGTATCCTTGTATCATTAAGGTGCTAGACCTGTAACATTTTCCTCTTACTTTAATACATATGTCTACCATTTAATATCATTCACTTCTATATATAGGAATGTGTGTGTGTCACAATATATATATGTGTGTATATATATTATATATGTGTATATATATACACACACATATATATATATATATATATATATATATATATATATACAAATATACATGTGTATATATACATATATATATTCATAGTGGACCTATCTATGGTTCAATTTCTATTTTCGAAGTATATAGAAAATACTTTTATAATAAAGTACATCTGCTTGAAAGTAATTCTAAATTGAGGAATTCCTAAACCAGATAGGAATGAAATGATTTCTGCATTTATTTAGGAATTTCAAACGGAACGGTTGCCATTCAAGTGAGAAAGAGAAGAGAGAAAAAGAGAGAGAGAGAGAGAGAGAGTTTTGAAAACTCGCTTGTTATTTGGGGTTCCTTGATTTTTGACAGATGAAGTTGCAAGTAAATGGAAATTGGAAAACAGAGAAATATTTTCCCATGAAGTAGACGACAGTGAATGGGGCTTTCAGCATGAGTGAAAGCGTTTCAAAGGATTAATTTGTGAAGGATGAAAAGGCTGGCTTTTCGTTGAAAGATAAAGAAATTCTAGATCTGAAAAAATAGACATATATGTATTTATATACATACACACATATTAGTACTATATACACACACACACACACACATATATATATATATATATATATATATATATATATATATATATATATATATATATATATATATATATATATATATATATATATATATATGACAACAGGATACGAGAAGAAGCATATCGAAGTAAGGGAAGCAAGAGACACAGCAGGATGTATGCACAAGCAACGAAAAAGCAGAGAAATGATAAATGATCAAAGACAGAGACGCCAACTCCCCATGTAAATAGTTTGTAGCACGCAAGAAACATGAACTATGACTGGAACATATGATATTCATAGCAAGAAAATAAACTTAACAAACATAAAAAAATAAATCCATTCATCCAAATGCACAGTTAGCAAAGTTGTAAGAAGACTGGTAGTAAGAAATACTATAAAGGCAATTAAATGAAACGTAACAATGCCCAAACTACCCTTGACACTTGAAATAGCTAAGTTGCTAATTAATGAACAACTATTACAGAGACTAGTGAGAAGGTCCAATTTAACTATCGCTTTATTCAGGAGTTTGAAGTCTTGGTGTGTGAAACTGGAGACACGCTGGTGAGAGCGACCTGCAGTAGCTGAGTGGTACCACTGCACTGTTCTGATGCTCATCCCTGTGTTCACAAACTTTGTGATAACGACCATGTACCTGACATTATAACCAGGACAAGTGAACTAGCAAACAACAATGAAGTTATGGATTCAGGTAGGGGTACTTTCTTGCCTGGGTAAGGCCCATTTGGGAATTTATTAGTAGTCATAATTTTCTGAACCTTTAATTATTCTGATTGACGTATAATAATGTAAGCTGTGTTGATTAACGTATACGATGCGAGAAATATATTACATTTAATACATCATTAACCAGCTGCTTTTTAGTGACAAATCGTCTAAAATGCTTGAAATGAATTTCTCGTTGCCGTAATATCGAAAAGAAAATATATTAGATAGAAGTGTCTTGAAAAGCGGCTTTACAAAAGCGGTAATTATGGTGAGACTTCCTTAAGAGCAAACTGTGCTTCATTCTAAAATGACGGAAAAAGCTTTCCCGGATACGACGACGACGCAAAAACCCTTTTGCGGAAAGGCCGAGATTTTTATCCCGCGAAACGTCCCGTTTTTTCCCCCTGGACAGCTCTCCTGTTGGGGGACGGGGTTGCGGGTAGGGGGGAATGTAGCATCAGCCCCGCTGGGAGTGGTAGAGGCGTCGATTGGAAATTCGCCCATAAATCTAAAAGATGGTTATTACCATCTCGAATTGAACTTGGCGAAATCGATGGATAACATAAAAATAAAACTAATTTCGAAGAAATATATGACCTCGATCAGTTGCATTCAGCTGAATATCGAAAGGAATAGAAGAGGGAGAGCGATGAAAGAGAAGGAGCTTTGTCATAGTAAAATATCTGCGTAAAGGCCATCAGATCACCGGGAAAATGTCAAAATCACTATGTTTATGAATGACACACGTTTCTACTCTCTCTCTCTCTCTCTCTCTCTCTCTCTCTCTCTCTCTCTCTCTCTCATAATAACAACTTAAAGCTAACACAGACAGATAGCAAAGAAAAGTGTTTCTTTCTAATTGCATGCAATCATATTTCACATCATCATTTAGAATGATATAATATGATTGAAAATACCAACTGAAAATGTTTCTTCAATCGTAAATATTCTTAGCATTGGTAATATTAAAATTTCTTGAATATTAATAGGAAAGAACTTAATTGATTCTAAATATGTTAATGAGTTATTGAACATTGCAATTACTCTACTGAATATTTTAACACCAATTTCGTTTTTATCGGAGAAATCCCTGGGAAATTTCATGATTTTCAAATATATTATGAACTTAGAATTTACAGAAAATAATCATATAATATATATATATATATATATATATATATATATATATATATATATATATATATATATATATATATATATATATATATATATATATATATATATATATATATATATATATATATATATATATATATATATATATATATATATATATATATATATATATATATATATATATATATATATATATTCAATCATCAGAATTTCAGGTGAAACAGTAACTGAAACAAAGTGAAACAGCCAAGAAACTTTATCCTTCTACAAAGTATCTATTGAATTTAAAGTGAAAACAAAGGAAAACAATATTAACTTCACATAATTGTTTTAAAAATTAAACGAATAGGAAGTGTGCAGTGTCATAATCTCGCTTCTAAATGATTTAGCCTCTGCTCCATGAGAGAGAATTTTACTTTGGAAACTCGGCCCTAAATTTATAAAAGATCTTTTTAATTAAAACGGTTACAGGGTAAAACTTCTTTGATTAAAGTGGCACTTTACGACACCCTCTCTCTCTCTCTCTCTCTCTCTCTCTCTCTCTCTCTCTCTCTCTCTCTCTCTCCCTGTCATGCGAATGGAAAGTTTCGCCTTGGCGCTTTCATACTCTGGAACGCTTTAATATCGGCGAGATCTCGCAGACATTCTATTTACTTTTTCCTCCACTTATCCTCAACTTACTATCGGTTTCTTAAGAGAGGGAATTTCGTTTTTGTATATTCCAAATTTTTACATATATATATATATATATATATATATATATATATATATATATATATATATATATATATATATATATATATATATATATATGTATATATATATATATATATATATATATATATATATATATATATATATATACATATATATATATATATATATATATATATATATATATATATATATATATATATATATATATATATGTATATATATATATATATATATATATATATATATATATATATATAATATATATATAAATATATATATATATATATATATATATATATATATATATATATATATATATATATATATATATATATATATATATATATATATATATGTATATATATATATATACATATATATACATATATATATATAAATATATATATATATAGTATATTTATATATACATATATATTATCTGTGTATTTATCTATCGCTAAATATGACCTTGCGTATCAGTTGCTTTCCCTTGTCTTTATTGGGTGAATGCCAAGACAGCCGTTTTACAGAGAATATTTATTTAAATGGAAGGACGCTTAATAGAGAAGAACTGACACTTTTAAGGGAAACTCGAAACACATTTTTCAGTTTTCTGTAAAAGAAAACTATTGTGCCGACTTTGTCTGTCCGTCCGCACTTTATTCTGTCCGCACTTTTTCCTGTCCGCACTTTTTCTGTCCGCACTTTTTCTTGTCCGCACTTTTTCTGTCCGCCCTCAGATCTTAAAATCCACTGAGGCAAGAGGGCTGCAAAATGGCATGTTGCTCATCCACCCTTCAATCATCAAACATGCCAAATTGCAGCCCTCCAGCCTCAGTAGCTTTTATTTTAATTAAGGTTAAAGTTAGCCATGCTCGTGCTTCTGGCAACGATATAGGCTGGGCCACCACCGGCCCGCGGTTAAAGTTTCATGGGCCGTGGTTCCTACAGCATTATACCGAGACCACTGAAAGATAGATCTATATTCTGTGGCCTTGATTATACGATGTAGCGGCTGTACAGAAAACTCGATTGCGCCGAAGAAACTTCGACGCATTTTTTCCTATTTTTTTTTGGTATCTAGTTATATAAAATGACAAATCATTATAACGGAAGGGCATAAATACTGCAGAGTTAACGTTTTATAAGAGAAAATCAAAAAATTTTCTGCTATTTATCGTGTTTATTTATATGTATAAAAATATTCTAATTCCTAAGCCTTGCAACTTTATGGCGAGAGGAGAATCCAAGCGCTTATTTTTGTTACCGGAAAGCAAATGCAACAGGGAATCCTGCTCTCTGGTTTATCTCTGTTTAACCTGTGAACTTTGTGAAAGAGCGCTTCTGGATTACAAGTACAGAGACACAAACAAAAACAATGTTTTGCATGTTTCAAACAATAGATTAATAGCTTGTGTTGTTTATATGTCACGAGATTTTTAAACTAATGAAAATTTCATTATGATTCTCATGTCGAAATTATAAGCTTTATGAGAGAGAGGGAGAGAGAGAGAGAGAGAGAGAGAGAGAGAGAGAGAGAGAGAGAGAGAGAGAAAATCTGGAAGGTGTTTTATGCTTCCTCTCTTCCCCACATATGAGAGAGTGAGAGAGAGAGAATATGAAGCGTGTTTTATCTCTTCTTTCTTCCCCACATCTGAGAGAGAGAGAGAGAGAGAGAATATGACGCGTGTTTTATCTCATTCCTCTTCCATACATCTGAGAGAGAGAGAGAGAGAGAGAGAGAGAGAAGGAAAACACAGTTAGTAGAAAAATCAGGGCTTAATGGAAGAAGGCAGGTTTTGTGAAGAGGTGTTTGTCCGGTGAGAAGAGCAATGGAACTTTCAGTGAGGCTTTGCTTCGGTCGCCTCTGGTTTGTTTTATCTCTTCTGTTTAATTACCCTTTTTCTGTTTCACTATCTTCTTTTTCTCTCTCTTTATTTTGTATTGTGTACGTGGTTCCTATTTAAGGGGTGATATTCTGTCATAAACTAAATCAGTTCTCTTTATCTTTTCCTGTTGTTCATTTGTCATAACAGCTGCACACACAGATTATATATATATATATATATATATATATATATATATATATATATATATATATATATATATATATATATTATTCATATATATATATTTATATAAACACATAAATATAAATAAATAAATATATATATATATATATATATATATATATATATATATATATATATATATATATATATATATAAATATATACAAAACGTAACCAACAAGCTATTTTCTAGTTTAGATCAACTTCCCCATAAACCCACAATAATATAATATTTATTTTTAGTAAAAAAAAATATTTATATATTCTAACTCTCTCTCTCTCTCTCTCTCTCTCTCTCTCTCTCTCTCTCTCTCTCATTTAGGAACACGAAAATCAGGAATCAAAAGTTAAATACCGTGTGATTACTCCGCTCCAGAATTCCCTCCAAGATCCCAGTCTCAAAAATCCAGGCCTCGACGTCAAAGTGGACAATGACGACCGAAGTCGTATTGAAATGCTTCGAGGAATCCCTTTAAATAATGTTTAGTGGAACCTCGTTATGGGAGAAAAATGCAATGCAGCAGGCGCCAGTCGCTTAGCATTGGCTCATGATTATCCTCGCCATGCAAGGCTTTTCAACAAGATGACGACCTTGAAGAATATCATAAGGGCTGTGCGTTGCATTTTGTTCTTTTAGTCTGACGAAAGGAACTGGGCGGAACTGAAGCTCTGAACTTTTTTCTGCGCGTCGGAAGTTTTGTCAGAAGAATATGTTAGTAAAAATCTCGTAAACACATGAGTCACTAAATTTGTGAAGAAATCTACAGTGGTGTCTGTGTAAATATATATTAAAAAATATACAAAGCGAGAGCTTTCGAGAACCTGCTCGATTCTCCTTCGCAATAA
>NC_089749.1:60359563-60364563 GCF_040412425.1 Macrobrachium rosenbergii | reverse complement strand
GATATTATAAGAAGTTGTCCGGGAAAAGTTTTGAAGGTATTGTAAAGTCACCAATTGTCCTTCGCCAGGATAGTGTTTCGGCGGCGCCATTAATCAAGTCTCCGCTGAGCTTGTTTTCTTTGGTGACTTCCCGTTTTCTTCAAGCTAAATTAGTCACGCCTAAAACGTGCCAGGTCACTCTGTTTTAATCATTTTTACTTTATGGTATTTATACCGTGTCACAATTGTGTATCACATGTTTCTTCATTCACAGGCATCAAGACTGTATCTATATTGTGTCTCTGTATGTTTCGTATTGTAATTCGAGATAGAAGGCCACTGCATATTATTGTTTATTGTTTCGACCTCAGGTCACAGTCAATTCCATTGTCTCTCACGGTGGCCAGTCGGCTCTAGAGCAATATAAATTACCTGGATCTGTAATAAATCAGCAGTAACCTTTACCTGCTCGTTTCTTTGACACCTTACAGTGGTGACCCCGCGGTATCCCGGAGCCATTAGCGGACTCACCGCGACTCAGTCTTGGCTCCAGGATTTCTCCAAAAAAAAAAAAAACGCTCTTAGCGGCCTAAACATGGCGCTGTAACCAGCGTTTGAGCGTGCTGACTCATCGTCCGGCGTACCCCACCAGCGACTATGGAACCAACGGGCTGACTTGCAAAGTGCGTACGGCGCCGGATCCTACTCCAGTAAGGGGCGGTCAAAGGAGCGAGCATGGACGCGGATATCCCCTCCTTCATGCAGTTAAACGCGGACCCGGCGGACTCGAGGTTTACCTACCTCCCATCGCACCGACGCCGGCGCCAGCCAGCCCCGCGGAGGCCCTCCCGCAACTCCACACCAGCGCCCGAACACCTGATCGGGCAACACAATCGCTGGCCGCCCTCACCCCGCTAAAGCTGCCGCCGTTTCGCAGGACGCAACCCATCGAGGTGGCTGCGCGGGGTGGAGAGCCACTTCAGAATCGCGGACCTCACGGACGAAATCCTACAGGCCGACACTGAGTGCTCAACGCCCTTCCGGAGGACGGTACAACAAACTCATCTCGCTGGATCGGGAACCAAACACTCACCCTCACATACAGCACCACAAAAGTTCCTCCTCGAAGCTTGCTCCCTGCCCATCGCCAGTCTTGGCTGAGGGAGACCTTGCCAATAATCCACGCCACGACCTGAACCAAGAGACGCTTGGGGCATGGTTGTCGATCTCCTGGGGACACCAGTCTCGGTGGGATGAACAAGCGGGGAGATAAGCTTCTACTGCAAAATTTGCTTCGCCAACTGGTCCGGAAGTGACTCTCAACCAGATCGCGCACCCCTTAACACCATGCCTGTCGAGGACCTCATTGAGGCGGCACAACACCTCACAGACTCCGTCAAGGCTTCTAGCGGCTAAAACCGGCCACTCAGCCGGTCAGCTCCGTCCAGCCTGAAGAGGACGAGCAGCCCGTCAACGCCATCGCCAACAGACGTCCACCGAACCACAGTGACGGTGGTCCCTGGGCTTCTGTCGCTATCTCAAGTGGTTCGGAAAGGACGCCGGCGAAACTGCCTGCCGCCTGGGCTCGTTCAACCGTTCAAAAACGGGGGTGGTGGCGGCCAGCAGGACAGGCCGCCATGGCAGCCGAAGAACCCAGGGCCTCAAAACAGTAGGTTTCTACGTCCGCGACACCGTCTCCGGCAGGATGATGCTGGTCGACACAGGAGCCTTCAAGTCGGTCTTCCCAGCATCCAGAGAGGACCGCTTGTTCAGACACCAGACCCGCCCGCCTTCTTGCAATGACGGCCGCCAACGGAACCCCCATCCTCTCCTACGGCACCAGGCTCCTGTCGATCTCCATCCTTGGCCAGAGTTACTCCTGGGACTTCATCGTCGCGGACGTAGGAACCCCACTCCTGGGGCCGATTTTCTGGCGCACTTCGGCCTGCTAGTCGGCGTGGGGCGCAAGCGCCTCGATACCGACTCTGCCGGTCTCTCCCGTTAACGGCGGGACCCAGACCCACCATCAGCGCCGCCGCCCCCACCAGTACGCACACCTTCTGTCGGAGTTCCCTGAGGTGTTTTGTCAAGCCCGAGCTTCGCCAAGTCCCGGGGCCCCAGCCAAGCACTGGCATATACCACCATATAGTGACTAAAGGGCCCCCGACACATGCTTTTCCGCAGGCTTCCCCCTCAGCGCCTTCAGGAGGCGAAAAAACGCATTTCGCGGAGATGGAACGGATGGGCATCTGCAGGAAAGCCTCCAGTCCATGGGCCTCCCCCTCCACATGGTGCAGAAACCGGTCCTCCTGGAGACCCTGTGAGCGGCTGACAGACGGCTCAACATTGCGGGCTGTCGGCATCTGGAGCCCGACCACTACCCTCTGCCCAATATGCAAGACCTTACTCCTCCTTTCACTTGGGCCAAAATATTCACTAAATTGGACCTTCTTAAATCTTATTTTCAGGTACCTGTTGCGCCAGAGGACATACCAAAGACAGCCATCATCACGCCCGTTCTTTCCTATGCTCTTCGCCTTCTCCACCTCTCTTTCTTCGGGCTGAGGAACTCCCTCTCTTCCTTCCAGCTTGCTCATGGACAGCATCCTGGGGGACCTAAAATTCTGCGTCTGCCCATGCTCGACGATCTTCTCATATTTTCCAGGTCTCTTCCCAGCGGACACCAAAGGCACATCAAAGCAGTCCTCCAGCGCCTCCAAGAAAACGGCCTCGTCGTCCGTTTTGACAAGTGTACAACTGGATGTGTCCAGAAAGCAGAGTTCCTGGGTCACGAGGTATCTCCGACAGGCGTCCGCCCTCTTTGTCATCGAAAGTGGCAGCCGTGGCAAAGTTCCCGACACCCACCTCCATCAAGGCCGTCCAGGAGTTCCTTGGGATGGTAAGACTTCTACACACGCTTCATCCCTCAATCGGACTTAACCACGGCCCCCGACGGAAGTCCTAAAATTCAACCAAAGTCCCTGTCTTGGGGACCCAGCCAGCAGCAGGCCTTTTCCCGGAGAAATTCGCCCTCACGTGGCAACCGCCTTGGCACACCAGATCCCAAGGCTCCTCTCAGCTGACGACAGACGCCAGTAACGTTGCTCTGCGGTGCTGTTCTGGAGCAAATCATCAACGGCGCCCCAGCCCATCGCCTTCTTCAGCAAGAAGTTCAATCCGCAGAGTCCTGGTACAGCACCTTCGACAGGAACTCTGCGCGATGTACCGACTGGAAGTTGGAGAACTTCAAGTTCCTCCTGGAGGGCGCCCTCTCACAATCTTCACAGACCACCAGCCACTGGTTCACGCTTTCACGAAGTAAGGGGACGCATGGTCTTCCAGACAGCAGCGCCACCTCTCAGCCATAGCCGAATTTACCTGTTCCGTCAGGTACCTCCCGGCAAGAAAAATCCGTAGCAGACGCCCTCTCCAGAGTCGAGTTGAACGTCCCTTTGCAGCTTAGTGTAGATTACCAGGACCTTGCCAGAGAACAGGCCGAATGGGGAAAACCCCAGCATACCGCACCGCCATCACATCCCTCAAGTGGCGGGACGTGACCCTCGCCAACACCGGAGGCCCCAGTCTGCTCTGTGACATCAGCACAGGCCAGCCCTGCCCTTCGGTTCCAGCCTCACGCCGCCGCCAGGTATTTGACATCATCCACGGCCTCTCACACCCCTCCGGCAGGACCACGGCCAAACTGCTTTCAAAACACCTAACTCGTCTGGCACACTGCAAATTTCAGAATGCAGCCTGGGCAAAACAGTGCCTGCAGTGCCAGACCAGTAAAGTGGGTCGTCAAACGCAGTTAGTCGGGGTGGCGAGTTCCCACAGCCAGGGCGCCGCTTCGCCACATCCACATCGACGTCGTCGGGCCCCTTCCCCATCAGGCGGATCCAGATACCTCCTCACGGTGGTAGACCGTTCAACGAGGTGGCCTGAAAGCCACGCCCATGCAAGAATCCACCAATAGCGCGCGCGCCGAGGCCCTTTCTCCAGTTGGGTTACATGTTCCCTATTTCCCGGACCAGTCATCACAACCGATTTTGCCCCGCTTTCCTCTCCGAGCTGTGGTCTTTTCTGGCTCAACTGCTGGGAACCAAAAACCACACCACCACAGCGTACAACCCAGCGGCCAACGGCCTGGTTGAACGGTTCCACAGGTCCTTAAAGTCATCCCTCATGGCCTGCAACTGCACCGCCGAGGACTGGAAACATCAGCTGCCGTGGGTCCTCCTCGGGTTGAGGACCGCCCCAGAGCCGACGGCACCCCATCCGCAGCTGAACAAACCTATGGGAACCCCTCGTGGTGCCGGGAGAGCTCGTGACGGATGATCGCCACTCCCCATCTCTGCAGAGGCTCCGCGGCGTGGCGGCAAGTTAAGCCTCATTACGTAAAAGGCGCTCATACATCGACAGAGCAACCACCTTCGTGCCGCCACAGCTGTCATCCGCCACCCACGTCTTCGTCAGGGTCGAATGAAACGTCCGTCCACCACTAACTAAGCCCTACAGGGGACCCTTCCGCGTGCTGGAACGGAACAGCAAGGCGTTCCGGCTGGCACTTCCAGGCAGGAACGACTGGGTTTCCATGACCGGTGCTAAAGCCCGCCTTCCTGTCGGAGAGTCCAAGCAGCGTCGCAGCACCCCTTCCGACAAAGACTTTCAGCACGCCCTCACCACCGAAAATATTACCGCCCCAGGAAGGGACCGCCCAAACAGCAGCCTCACAGGCGGGAGGCCCCTCAGTTATCCTCAAGGAGCCGCGGCACCCTTCAGCGTCCCACCAGGTACAGGGATTAATCAGACGCGTCCCTCGTCTTGGGGGGGGAGTATTTGTAAAGTCACCAATTCGGCGCCAGGATAGTGTTTCGGCCATTAATTAAGTCTCCGGCTGAGCTTGTTTTCTTTGGTGACTTCCCGTTTTCTTCAAGCTAAATTAGTCACGCCTAAAACGTGCCAGGTCACGCATTTTAATCATTTTTACTTTATGGTATTTATACGAATGTCACACATTGTGT
>NC_089749.1:60356627-60359063 GCF_040412425.1 Macrobrachium rosenbergii | reverse complement strand
TCACAAATACCTTAGACGACGTTGTCAAGAGCGAGAGAAACAAAAAGAAAGCCATTTACCTCTATCTGATGACGAGTCCAGGAGTATGAAGGCGAAGGCGAAGGGCGCGAAGGCGAAGGCGAAGGGTCGACCTCATTCTCAGAGCGAAATCTTCTTCTTCCATTTCGCGGAAATGTTCGGAGCTCCCTGCAAGTGAAGGTTTTATGATGAATGCCATCTGGGTAGTTTTCCTTGGACAGCTCTCTCTCTCTCTCTCTCTCTCTCTCTCTCTCTCTCTCTTATCAAATTAAAAGAGGGTTCACCAGATGATCTTAGGTTTTATAAACCATAAAAGTATAAAGGATATCATATTCACGTGACTAGTTGTTAGCTTCACTTAGTGCCCGTGTATATTGTAAACAATAATATATATTACTGAACATATTAGTGGTAATACATACATACATACATACATACATACATACACACACATATTTATATATACATAAATATATATATATATAATATGAAGTATGTATATATATATATATATATATATATATATATATATATATATAAAATATATATATATATATATACATATATACATATATATAAAGGATATTGTTATTATGGCATATAAATACCACCAGATTTTAAACAAAATACTTCCTAGAATATTAATGCCATAATGCCATATGTAGCATATACATAAGTATTCTATTACAGGGTCAGAATGGGTTGTTTCATGCTGAATGCTCTTCACTGGACGAGAGAGAGAGAGAGAGAGAGAGAGAGCGAGAGAGTCGTGTTCCGTGAACCTATCACAGCATAAATAAAGAAACGCACCACTCCTTGAAGACAATTAAATGGTTACAGATAAGTACCTCAGAAGGAAGGAAGTAAGGACGACCAATTGAAACACTCCAACAAAACACAGGAAAATGAACTCGTCCCGAAGAAACCCAGAGCTGGAATGACGCTTAATGATTTTCCGACGCTCCTCAAATTTTTCGAGGAGCAGTTTAAATGCTCCTCGTACCTGGAGCTCTGGTAGACTTGGCCCTGTTCAGTATTACTTCGTTCTAATAATATTCGGCATAACTGATGTGCAGTATCAGTGCCGCTATTTGGGCCCAGCTGGGGCGTCTCAGGTGCCTGCCCTAATTGCCTCCACCTTGAGAAGCGATCATGCAACTAATGTTATCAATAATGGGTCTCTCACGAAACTCCTGCATTTGAGGTCCTTAGAGTTTGGGTACACTCACTCTCTCTCTCTCTCTCTCTCTCTCTCTCTCTCTCTCTCTCTCTCTCTCTCTCTCTCTAACTAATCGGAATTTAATATTTAAAAACTTTAGTCGTTGGGGCTAAGATTATATTTTTTATTGCTAGCATATTTTTTTTATTCTATTCTTATCAATCGTTGCATATGTTTTTTCTTGGGTAATTTTTGGTCCTAGCTTGACAATTACGTTCATGCCTCCGGGTTATTTTATAAAGATTATTGCACAGAAATATAATAATAATAATAATAATAATAATAATAATAATAATAATAATAATAATAATAATAATAATTATTATTTATTATTATTATATAATATAATATTAACTCAATAATAATAATAATAATAATAATAATAATAATAATTATTATTATTAATAATAATATAATAATAATCAATAATAATAATAATAATAATAATAATAATAATAATAATTAAATAAATTCAATGTAGTAGCAATAGAAAGTATTAAAAAGTAAAATATTACCTAAAGACTCGAGTTAAAATATGAATCATAATATGAAATAAAAATGTATATTTTTTTCTTTTTTCTTCATTTAATGAAAACATGAGTCATTAAGGAATATGAATTTGAATATTTATGGAAACATTTTGGATCCAAGACAATTATCGTGGTTCCGGACCAACAGAGAGATAATGGCAGAAGCATTATTCTCCCATTCAGACGCACTGAGCATTAATGCCCATTTTTTTTTTATATACGAGATTTTACACCCTGCGGAAAATGGGGCATGATTAATAACACACACACACACACACACACAGACACAAACACTTGCTGAAGAAAAAGGCCATATGGAAAAAAAATAAAATAAAGATAAAATTTTTTATATATATAAGTATATATATATATATATATATATATATATATATATATATATATATATATATATATATATATATATATATATATATATATATATATATATATATATATATGTATATATATATACATACACATACATATATATATACATACATACATACATACATATAAGAATTTAACTTGAGTAAAGGAATAGCTGTTAACCGCTGGCGCTATCAGGGAAAGTGGACAGCCACTGCTCGAAGTAAGTACGTGACCGGAATAGCAATTTGTGGTCATAAGACTGAGACCAACTGCTTCAGTAATGATGATTCATAAAACTTT
>NC_089749.1:60349127-60351627 GCF_040412425.1 Macrobrachium rosenbergii | reverse complement strand
AAATTGGTATGTTGATCATCCACCCTACAATCATCAACCATACCAAATTGCAGCCCTCTAACCTCAGGATTTTTTTAAAATTTTATTTAAGGTTAAAGTTAGCCAAAGTCGTGCATCTGGCAACGATATAGGCAAGGCCACCAGCGGGCTGTGGTTAAAGTTTCATGGGCCGCGGCTCATATAGCATTATACCGAGACCACCGAAAGACAGATCTATTTTTTTTGTGGCCTTGATTATACGATGTAGCGGCTGTACAGAAAACTCGACTGCTCCGAAGAAACTTGTTTTTATTGCTCTGAAACCCAAGAGATTCAGCACACGAGGTCAATAGAAATTTGCTCTAAATCACAAAAAATGGAAACCAAAATAATGTATCAGCTTCCCATTTCTGGCGAGTTTCGAATTATAGTCCAGTCTATTTTGACGACCATTATAGAAAGCGAGGTAAAATGGAAACCACTTTGCAACTGAAATCCTTTCAGTTAATCCCAACATTTCTAACAGCCATTAGCAACAAAGACTTATAGGGAGCTATAGTCTACAGCATTTAAATATTAAACCCACTAATCTCAGCCGGTACGGCTTAATAAGTAATAAGATTTAGTGGGCGTAAGTCTGAATCCTATTAAATCATAACGCAGTTCATTCTAGATTACCATATTTCAATACGGAAGTGGTTCGGTGCTGTCATTTAATTCTCCAAGATGTATTCGATTATTATTATTATTATTATTATTATTATTATTATTATTATTATTATTAAAATCTCATAATAGAATGAGTTTCTAAGATGTGAAGAAATCCACGATGGTGTAGGCTTAAATATATATTAAATATTAAAAATATATACAAAACGAGGGCTTTCGAGAACCTACTCGCTTCTCATTTTCAATTTGAGATTGAGAAGGAGAATGGAGCAGGTTCTCGAAAGCTCTCGCTTTATATATATTTGTAATATATATTTACACTATCGCCATTATGGATTTCTTCACCAATCGATGTTTTATTGCGAAGAAGAATCGAGCAGGTTCTCGAAAGCTCTCGCTTCGTATATTTTTTAATATATATTTACACAGATACCACTGTAGATTTCTTCACCAATTTAGTGACTCATGCGTTTATGAGATTTTTACCAACATCATTCTTCTGACGAAATTTCCGACGCGCAAAAAAAAAAAGTACGGAGCTTCAGTTCCGCCCAGTTCCTTTCGTCAGACTAAAAGGATTGCAACTCTAAAAGAACAAAATTTAACGCAATGCCCTTATGATATTCTATACGGTCGTCATCTTATTGAAAAGCCTTGCATGGCGAGGATAATCATGAGCCAATGCTAAGCGACTGGCGCCTGCTGCATTGCATTTTTCCCCATAGAAAGGTTCCACTAAGCATCGTTTAAAAGGATTCCTCGAAGCATTTCTATACGACTGCGGTCGTCATTGTCCACTTTGACGTCGCAGCATGAATTTTTCGGACTGGGATCTTGGAAGGAGTAATCACACGACATTTATCTTTTGTTTCCTGATTTTCGTGTTCCTAAATGAGAGAGAGAGAGAGAGAGAGAGAGAGAGAGAGAGAGATGGGATATAGAATATTTAAATTTTTTTTATAATATTGTGGGTTTATGGGGAAGTTGATCTAAACTAGAAAAATAGCTCATTAGACACGTTTTGTATATACATACATACATATAAATATATATATATATATATATATATATATATATATATATATATATATTAAATACTGATATATTATATATATATAGAGTATATATGATATATAATATATTTATATTTATATATATATGATATAGAATGAAGTTAATATTCAAGATGTAAATATAATCTGGATAGACTAAGAAGTGCAGCTGATTTGTCCTTGCCAAAAAGTGGGAGTTAAATGAACAACAGGAAAGATAAAGAGAACTGATTTAGTTTATGACAGAATATCATCTGATCCCATATAAAGGAACCAAATTGTACATTTGTCCAAATAAAACAGAGAAATTTCTGATAGGGTGGCTGGCCGAAAAATGTTAATTAAACAGAAAAAGATAAAACAAACCAGAGGAAAACTGAGCAAAGCCTCACAGAAAGTTCCATTGCTCTTACTCACCGGAAAAAAACACGGTCTCTTCACAGAAAAACCAGCCTTCTTCCATTAAAATATGATTTCTACTGACTGTGTTCCCATTTGATCTCGTTCACTCTCTCTCTCTCTCTCTGGGATCTTCTCTAATCTCTCTCTCTCTCTCTGATTTCGTGTTCTGAGGGCAGAGAAAAAAATGACAGAGATAATGTCAAAGATGAAAACAGAGAATAGATGAAATTTTCATGGGATTTGGTTTGTGGGTTCAGAAATTGATCTAAACAAAAAAGCTATTAATCTAATGATAATACAAAACATATATTTTTATTGTTTTTTATATATATATATAAAACATAGGAAACTATATCATATACTGTATATAATAGATATATATAATATATATATATATA
>NC_089749.1:60326627-60346627 GCF_040412425.1 Macrobrachium rosenbergii | reverse complement strand
GAAATTTTAATATTACCAACGCTAAGAAAATTTACGATTGAAGGAACGTTTTCAGTTCGTATTTTCTATCATATTATGTCATTGTAAATGATGAATTGAAATATTATTGCATGCAATTAGAAAGAAGCAATTTTCTTTACAATTTGTATGTTAGCTTTAAATTGTTATTATGAGAGAGAGAGAGAGAGAGAGAGAGAGAGAGAGAGAGAGAGAGAGAGAGAGAGAGAGAGACCTCTTGACACAGAATAAATATAGTGATTTTGACACTGTCCAGGTCATCTGACGGCCCTTTACCCGGATGTCTTCCTATAGCAAAGCTCCTTCTCTCGAATCGCTCTCCCTCTTCTCTTCTGTTCCTTTCGATATTCAGCTGAATGCAACTGATCGAGGTCATATATTTCTTCGAAAGTAATTTTATTCTTATGTTACCCATCAATTTCGCCAAGTTCAGTTCGAGATGGTAATATCCACCTTTTAGATTTATGGGCGAATTTCCAATCGACGCCTCTACCACTCCCAGCGGGGGCTGCTTCTACACCCCCCCCCCCCCGCCCGCTACCGGCAACCGGCCACCCCCAATCGGAGACCCGTTCAGGAGCCCACCAGAGGTAAAAGACAGAACTATTCGCGGGATAAAAATCTCGGCCTTTCCGCAGAGGGGTTTTTGTGCTGTCGTCGTATCCGGGAAAGCTTTTTCCTGTCATTTTAGAATGAAGCAGAGTTTGCTCCTAAGAAAGTCTCACCATACCTATCAATTTTATAAAGACACTTTTCAAGATACTTCTATTTAATATATTTTCTTTTGCGATCACGGCAACGAGAAATTCATTTCAAGACTTTTAGATGATTTATCACTGAAAAGCAGCTGGTTAGATGTTGTATTAAATGTAATATATTTCTGGCACCGTATACGGTAATCAACACAGCTTACATTATTATACGTCAATCAGAATGATTAAAGGTTCAGAAAATTATCGTCTACTAATAAATTCCCAAATTGGTCTTACCCAGGCAAGAAAGTACTCCTACCTGAATCCATAACTTCATTGTTGGTCGCTAGTTCACTTGTTCTGGTTGTAATGTCAGGTACACTGGTCGTTATCACAAAGTTTGTGAACACAGGGATGAGCATCAGAACAGTGGCACTACTCAGCCATTGCAGGTCGCTCTCACCAGCGTGACTCTAGTTTACACACCAAGACTTCAAACTCCTGAATAAGGCAATAGTTAAATTGGACCTTCTCACTAGTCTCTTTGTAATAGTTGTTCGTTAATTAGCATCTTACCTATTTCAAGCGTTAAGGGTATTTTGGTTGTTAAGTTTCACTTGATTTTCTTTATAGTATTTCTTACTACCAGTTTCTTACAACTTTGCTAACTTTGCATTCGGATGAATGTATTTATTTTTTTTATGTTGGTTAAGTTTATTTTCTTGCAATGAATATCATATATTCCATTCATACTTCATGCTTCTTACGTGCTACAAACTATGTACATGAGGAATTGGTGTCTCTGCCTATGATTATTTATTATTTCTATGTTTTTTCGTTGCTTGTGCATACATCCTGATGAATTGTCCTTTGCTTTGTTATGCTTGTTCGATATGCTTTATTATATATACCCTGTTGTCATATATATATATATATATATATATATATATATATATATATATATATATATATATATATATATATATATATATATATATATTACTAATATGTGTACATTTTGTATATAAATACATACACATATATGTCTATTTTTTCAGATCTAAATTTCTTTATCTTTCAACGAAAAGCCAGCCTTTCATCCTTCACAAATTAATCCTTTGAAACGTTTTCACTCATGCTGAAAGCCCCATTCACTGATCGTCTACTTCTTGGGAAAATATTTTCTGTTTTCCAATTTCCATTCAATTTGCAACTTCATCAGTCAAAAATCAAGGGAACCAACAAATAACAAGCGAGTTTTCAAAACTCTCTCTCTCTCTCTCTCTCTCTCTCTCTCTCTCTCTCTCTCTCTCTCTCTCTCTCTCACTTGAATCAGCAACCGTTCCGTTTGAAATTCCTAAATAAATAAGAAATCATTTCATTCCTATCTGGTTTAGGAATTCCTCAATTTAGAATTACTTTCAAGTAGATGTACTTTATTATAAAAGTATTTTCTATATATACTTCTGAAAAATAGAAATTAAATAGATAGGTCACTTTGAATATATATGTATATATACACACACACACACATATATATATATATATATATATATAAATATATATATATATATATATATATATATATATTATATAATATATTACACACATATATATGATGACACACACACATTCCTATATATAGAAGTGAATGATATTAAATGGTAGACATATTTTAAAGTGAGGAAAATGTTACAGGTCTAGCACCTTAATGATACAAAGGATACTACTGATTAGGAAAATAATTATCACACTCAACAACGTACGCCTCTAATTTAACATGATTAAACTACATTTATTCATGAAATGTAATATCAGTTGCACCCGTTCAGGCTCCCCGCTTTTTTTGAATCAGTGTCTTTACTTATGACATATAATGGTACGTGTTGGAATTCGTAAGAAAAAACCTCGTTATATGCTGGACACAACGAGTTACCATTAAGCTAAAAATTAGAACTGTACCGATTATGTATATAATGCTCGTTTTAGTATTCAGCAAATATTCTTCACTGTCGTCGCATTTAGTAGATTCAACTGGTTTTTAACCTGTTTATATTGTACATCTGTTTAAAGTATAACTGTTCGAATACATAAATGCACTTAATAACTTTTAAAGTTAATTTAGATTTATATATGTATATTTTTTATATGCAAATATTTATGTATACTTAAGCTTAACTGGTTTTTTACTGACCAGCTGTTCTTTACTTATCAGGTTATAATTTATTATCATGCCAGAATCATGACAGAATATTAATATTAATATTTGTTCATTTTCGTCGAACTAACTCATTTATCAAGCCAGAAAAACAAACAATAGAATATTATTGCTAATAAAATTATTTTACCTAATTCATGCTCCAGATATTGAAATCAAGTTTTCTTCAAAATGAAAACAAACTAAATAGACCTAATTATTCGGATAAATGTATTTATTATCAACTCATCAAAATCATACATCCTTGTGCCTCTTGTTCCTATCAAAGTAACTCATTATAAAGCCAGAAGCATAATGGAATATCATTATTAATTCTATTTATTTCTCTAATTCATGAAAATGTGAAATCCCTCGGAACACTATACTTATTTAAGAACCAATTAGAATATTTTTTATCAATAATATTTGTTCCTTCTCATCAAACTAACTCATTATAACTAATAATATTTTTCCTAATTCATCCAAATATGAATTCTTTCACACTACCTCGACAATATTCCCTTAAGCTCCGGCTGGTTGGAGTTCGTCCTCATTTCAGTCCTTCAGAGACGAAACCTTTAAAGACCTGAAGTTGGCGCTTGGTCTTCGGGCTTATGTCATGGTAATAATGTGAGGAGAATTTGATTAGTGATATTTCCTTAATGAGCAAACAGCCCTGTCCTTTCCCTTGTCATTTTGCTTGGATTCCCTTTGTCCACAGTGTACTGAACTTCTAATCTCTGTCTGTCTGTCTGTCTCTTATGAGTATTCCCGTGTCATTTCGTTTGGATTCAATTTGCCCATAGGACACTGAGCTTCTAACCTCTCTCTCTCTCTTCTCTCTCTCTCTCTTATGCATATTCCTTTGTTTGTCTAACAACTTTTGCAGAACAAAGAATTCTTACAAAAGAGCAGCTAAGAGATACTCATGGTAGCATGTGTCTTAAAATGGAGAAACAAACCCACAGATGTGTAAATGTACGAATATTTATTATTAAATATATTTACAGTTACATTACTTTAGATTTGTTTCTCTAAATGAACATCACGTGGAGATAATAAAGAAAAGTCATATATCGCCTTTTATTTTCACAGTTTTACAACTGGAGGTATGTGTTTGTAAAGGGAATATCAGTGTTTCGTATAAATGGCTGCTCTGTACCCGGGAACTCTCAAATGAGTGATTGCCTTTAGATTGAAGCAAGACTAACCTTTCCTTGCATGGAGGTCTGTTCTCTTATCAGGAAGGCTCCTCAAACACTGTTCTTCTCGACTGAGTTAAATGAAAGGCTTCCTGTTGAACAACCGACCTAATGTTACCATTTCAGATTGCCAGTGCTTCAGGTGAGGGAGGTCTCAGATGGGTAAGGGTAAAACCTCTTGGGTTCTCAAATTAACCCTTCAGGAATGAGGGTACCAGTCCTCTCTCGCCCTTTTTCATGGTATCAAGACGTTTGGCTCAATGATTGCCTGTGGACTGGTGAGTGCTCATAATTTTTCCTCTTTGTGGATACCAGTGGCAATAGTAACTAAGTACTGATATCTAAGGCCTCTCCTGGTCGTAGAAGGTAATGAAGCTTATCAGGTTTACATGTTTTATAATTATTAGATGGACATTATATCCGGAGGTGTATGTCAGACAGATTTTCTGTCACTTGGGAAATCCACTGCAGTCTAAAGAATTATTTGATTAATACATGCATCAACACAGTGGAAAATGTTTACAGGAACATTTTGAACAATTTTGAGGACAATACTACAAATAAGAGAACTAAGAAAGTGATCATCTGGGAATGTCATTCATTCCATTATTCATTCATTATTATTATTATTATTATTATTATTATTATTATTATTATTATTATTATTATTATTCAGAGGATAAACCCCTGTCCACATGGAACAGGCAAACAGGGGCCGTTGTCTCGAAACTAAAGCGTCCAAAGAATATGGTGTTCATTTGGAAGAAGTTAAAGAAGGTAATAGGAAATACAGAAATAAGAGATCATTTTTCAGAAAGGAATAAAGATAAATGAACAAATCAATAGATAAACAGAAAACAATGGAAACAAATTATTCAAGCACAAAGGCATTTGTTTTAGGGCAGTCATGCATTGCATCTTCGCTTGAACTTCCGAGATTCAAATTGAACAGCATCCTTAGGGAGGCTGTTCCACCTCCGAACTGAGAGAGTTCGACAGCGAGGCACATTCACTGTATGTTGGTGCTGCTGTTCAGCAAACCTGGTCGCTCTCGGCAGGAGAAGAGGATCAGGGCTCAAACGTGATAGCTAAGTTCTCTGTTAAAATAATACTTATAAAACTGACAGACGAGAGACCAGATAAAAAAATCTAATATTTGTAAAGTTAAGGTTGTCTGCGAAACAGCATTACGTGAGCGAAGTTGAAATTTCAGAGACGGCAAATGGAAACACTAATTCCAGTTGAATGAGGGAGAGAGAGAAATTTAAACTACTTGCATTACCAGAGTTGGAGAGAGGAGTTGAGACAAAAAGGCTTCAGGTGCTAACTGGCAGAGCGAAAAATAAAACATTTTAGTTGCTGTTTAGTCATCTACCTAACTTTTTGAGAGAAGCGGCTGGAATATCTTCAACATTTCGTGGCATTTGTTGGAAATGAAGGCAACGAATTGCAACTGCAATAGTCGCTGGGCCATTTACCGTCGACTTGGTCTTACTTTTCCTCTTTTATTTCCTCTTTGTAAATAGCTTTTCCTCTTTTATTTCCTCTTTTATTTAGCTTTTGCTCTTTTATTTCCTCTTTTTACCTCTTTGCAAATATCTTTTCCTCTTTTATTCCTCTTTTACCTCTTTGTAAATTTACGCGGACGGATTTTAGTGGAGAAAAGACTTTTCAAACACTTAAGTTCAAGGAATGTTAAATGAATGCCTAGGATAACATACGAACAAATTCAAAGGTTAAAAAAAAAAAAAGTTGAGTCGCCTGAAAAATGAGAATATATGAATATCGTCATGTATAACTGGATAAAAAAGTTCCCCGTCATTTCAAAATAAAATAAAAAAAATGAGCTCATTGATGTGAAAAACGTCCGTCGCAGTTAATCTTCCCCTTTTCATTCTCATGGCGGGAGTGGAAAAATTCTTTTTGCAGATTAAATTTCACCTTTAAATACATCAAATCTAAATGATGTCAAATTTTCTTTTGCTCACTAGGCAAGCATTCAAATGTAGAAAATTCTTTTCAGAACTATATGCATAAAAAAAAAAAAAAAAACTCCCAAATCAAAACATCTCGCACAAATTTATCACAAGAAATGGTCACATTTTTTTTTTTGAAAACAGTTTTGATAAGCTGTGGCTGATACCTCACCATGAAACACTCTTTATTTTCTGCTATTAGTTCCTTACAATCTGAAAAATATATAATTGTCATGTCAGCGACTCTGTAGGTTTAAAAATGACAACGAAGGTTCATGAAAGCTGGTTCAACAACCTCTGTGTTCCAAAATTCTCATCAGCAGTCTAGTCACTGATATTATTCATACTTGACGAATGTGAATTGAAATTGTATATGAAACAATGTATATAATATATATATATAGCTATATATATATATTTATACATCTTTATATATACATGGGACAAAATATTTAAATATATAAAAATACAAAAATATATATATATTCTAGGAAAACCATATCTTATATATATACATATATATATATATATATATACAATATATATATATATATATATATATATATATATACATCTAAAAATGATAATTATCTTCAGCAAAAATATAACAGAAATATATACAAATGAACAAGTAAATACAAACAAATATATATGTAAAATATATCCAAAATATATACAGGTCAAGTAAAATAGCTACTCATCTAATTGATACCTATATAACAGTTTTGTTCAAATGTAATCTTTTTTGCAAGTCTATTTGAAATTAAAAAGGTCAGTCTATTTGATAAATGGTACCGAATATATTAGTGAATAGGATATATATTTCTTTCAATATATACAGAAACTAGCCATTACTTGTGTTAAAATTCTGTCTGAGCCATAATATATATCATAAAGTTAGGTCCACAGGGGTTTTTCCAAAAGTGATCTTATTGTAAAGGATTACAACTAAACGTACACAGGTCTTACAAGGTTAAGTATTTTAGCCTGGCATGACCAGGTAAGGCTTTTTGTTTTTTTCTCAGTACAGTAGTCCTTAAATACAAAAAATGGGATATGAGTTTTCAGAAAAAACAACTTGGACGGCCCTCTCTTTAAAGGAAAAAATCCTGTTCCGGTAAGGAAAATGTGATAAATACTATGCATTCAACATCCAAATAATATAGTTGAGATACAGGTCCAAGGGAATTTCCATGTGCTACTCCCTATTTGATTAGTTACCATCAAAAGTAAAAATGCCATCAGCAGTTTAAATGTTTTGTTAATTTTAGTCTATTTTATTTATCCAAACTCTGATAATGAGTCAGAGGAGATAAAAGAATAATGTCCCAGTTTGTTTCTTTCAATGGGAATTTGGGGACATCTTTTTTGTTTTTTCCAGGTTCACCTAAAGTTAGAGGAGTTTAAAAAACAACACTTTGTTAAGTGACATTTGTTGTGCAATTGTTCTTTTTTTTGTCTGGAAACTAAATATATATATATATATATTTCTCAATCAGTTTATATCGCACCCAATAGGTCAAATGCAGCAATAAAAGTACATAAGTTATATTCCACTTACAAAATGAAACTTATTTTGGTTCGATGGGAAATAATTTATATGGGGAGTAATATAGCCGGATAAGTTCAAATACTCATAATAATGGTCAGGAGAAATACTTCTTGAGTTTTTTATAATATATATATATTTGACAATTCATTTTAAGGCCTACAATAATATTGTATATATATATATAAATATATATTTTTATATCTATATATATATATATATAGCATATTACAAACATATATATATATACATACATACATGTATATATATATACACACACCTCCAAATTTTTTGTTTTGGTTCAGAAACATGAAACTAATTTCAGTCACATAACACACACACCTTCTTGGGAGTAATATATATATGAAATAGCAAACACACATATATATATATATCAAATTTTTTTGTTATATATATATTTATATACATATATATATATATCATATATATATATATATTTCAAGGCCTACCAGGAGAAATACTTTTATATAGTTAAATCAATAATAAAAAAATATTGAATATCAAGTCACATGGTTTCTTGGCTAAAAAAGTGCCTACATGTTGAGATACTTTCTTTCCACATTTTTCATCGAATAAAAAACTGTGGCTTTGCACTCACCCTGGTTTCTTGCTTCGAGGCTTAAAGCTGGTAGATAATGTACCTTTCGGCGACGCGAATAATGATTTCCACTCTGATAAATGGAACAGCATTCTTTGGAGAATATCTCAGGGAGGAGAGATGATTAATCTCTCTCTCTCTCTCTCTCTCTCTCTCTCTCTCTCTCTCTCTCTCTCTCTCTCTCTCTCTCTCTCTCAGCTTAAGCCGGGGATCTTCAATATTACTTCCTCAATTTCCGTCGATGGTGGCGCCTCTTGTCATTTTTAGCATACTAGTGCGAATTATACTCTGTCTTACGAATTATGCAAAGGAACACACCTTCATTTGCAAAATAACTCAGAAAGGAAACTAATTTCATCTAATCATTTCCCCGAATAATACCTCTTCGTTAGTCAGTCCATGATTCGCATAAACAGAGGAAGAATGTTTTGATAATTCATGCAGGAAGCGAAAGTCATTTCTCGACGGAAGATTATTATTATTATTATTATTATTATTATATTATTATTATTATTATTATTATTATTATTATTATGAACCTATCCATATGGAACAAGAATCCCACCACAGGGCCACTGACTTGAAATTCAAGAAGCTTCCAAAGAATATTATTATGGTGTTCATGGAAAGAAGTGACAGAATGCAAAGGAAATTCAGAAAAGAACAGATCAGTTATTGGAAAAACAAATGAACTAACAAAAGGCAAATAAAAGAGACTTCGATGTTTCTTTTGTATCTAAGACTGCAAACTCAGAAGTTAATTAGGAAGCGGAAAGCATCGAGCATTGCTTTGAACCCTCGCTTCTTCTGCCGTCTGTCATTGGGAGGGAAAGTGTTGCTCTTTTCCTGATTCGATTTCGTCCTTTTCATCTGAGTCTGAAGCTTCAACGACGTCTTCAAAGGCTTCTTCAATATTACTCTTTTTATTTAACGAAGGCGTTCGAGTGCCGTATTTCATTCTAATAATGGCGTTATGACCGTTTTGGTGGAATGCAGTTTAATGAAGTTCTAGCAGAATTTTTAATATATATATATATATCTTCTTCTTCTTCGTCTTTATGCATTTTCTATTTTTGGTAACAATGCCTTCTTTTGAAGCAATTTGATTTGGGAAGTAGGCCGTAGCCTCGAGCCCTGCCAGACATGCTGACCCCTGCGAATGTGTACACATGTTACGAGCTCCTTTCTCCCAGCAGCGAGGAGAACTGGGCGAGTGGGTTGACAGTTCGAGACGTGACGAGGTGTCTGTTATGTTTTTGAAGGTGTTATGGCTTTGTTTATGTGTGTATTAATCTATAACACCCATTTTGCTTTAGCAACCCTATCCGTTGATTACATACGTAGGGTGTCTACACAGGATAGCAAAGTGTCCACACCTCTCTGACCGGTCGGCTAGTTGAACCTCGCCATATATGAAGTCTGAGGTTGCTGTTCTACCAACCGAGCCATCGAGGCTCCATATATATATATATATGTATATATATATATATATATATATATATATATATATATATATATATTATATATATATATATTTATATTTATATATGTGTGTGTGTATATACATTACATATAGACAAAATATCGTTTTAACAAAATATCACGCGAATAAAAAGTTATTTCATCAAAGTGATGAAATAAATATACACGACAGGCTTATGCTGCAAATTAAGTCGTGAGCCTAAAAGAAATCACGAGAGTTCCGTTCATGAAAATCTAGACGCTGTATTTTAAACTGCCATGAAAGACAAGCAAAGAAGGGAGTAGGAAATATAAAAATAATATTTGCAAAGTAGCGATTTCAAGGATATCCATAGATCGTACTCGGTCATGTTCCAAGAAGCAACACTACTAAGACTTGAGAGTCCTTGGCAAATGACAACATCGCCTAGTTCGGACTTTTGAACCTTCGAGGCTTCGCCTGTTACTGCAGTCACATCGTTCTGGGCGGTAGACGTTTAACAGGGGTTTGCTTAGCGATTATTTTTCCTTCAGTAGTGGCGTATTCAATTCCTGTTTAATTTATCGTAGCGTAATTGGTCCTGTTCTGAAGTGTTTACGAAAAAACCGTTTATCACGCGACTAAACTACAGTTGGCGCTTGAGATTTCATCGATTGTTGCCACTTCGTTGGTCAAGTTATAATAAACCCTGGGCTTCTGCAAGGTAACACTGGAACTTTACTATTTTATTGCTAATATTGCTTATTTGTTCTGGGGATTTTCGAATCCTGCTGCGTGTTTAGTCTCGTACAAATCTTTGGCAGCTATCATAACTATTTTTGTTGGCGTTTACCCATAATCTGACGTGAGTAAATTCCCAAAATTTACAAGATTTTTGAGTAAGTTGCAAACAGTTCTAAAGGTTTGGTCTTTTCCAGGATGTCTTTGGTGCGAGTTTTTGAGTTCCTGTTCTAATGGTAAAGCTTCACGCATGATAAAGCTGCTCTTTTAGCAACAGGTATGTAGGTTTATTTTTTTTTTAAGTTTAGTTTTGTCACTTTTTTTTTCATTTTTTTTTTTGTCTTAAAACTTTTTTTAAATTTTTTAATAAATTTACTTTTTATTTTATCATTTTAAGTTTACTTTTTGATTTGTCATAAACTTTTAAGTTTGTTTAAAATTACTTTTTGAATAAATTTAGTTTTTTTTTTTTGATTTGTTTTAAATTTACTTTTTGATTTGTTTTTATTTGCTTTTTACGTTTTACTTTTGATTTTTAAATTTTTTTTTAAAATAAATTTATTTTTTACTTTTTTTATAATTTTTAATCTTTCATAAATCTTTATTTTTGTAATTTAATTTTATAATTTTGTATAATCTGTTCTTTAACATACTTTATCCTCCACCCCTTAGGGGCGGCGCCCTGGAGGGGTGGGGAGCCATGTTCTGCATAGTAGGTCGTATGACCTACTATGCAGGTTCTTGATTTAAAACCAACTAATGGTTTTTTCTTTCAGGTTTTAGTAGACTTAATCTATTGCTTAGTTTTCTTGTAAGTTCAGATAGGTATTAGGTGTTAAAATGTGTTTGGCTACCTCCCGCTCAGTTAAGTTTGCAGTTAAGCTTCTATGGTTTGAGGAGAATGTTTATGCCATCAAACGGCAATATTCAGCATTATAACTAATTAAATTTATGTACAGGTCTGGCGTCTTTGTATGTTTTACTTTAGAATTTTAGCTTCCTGAAAATGGTTTAAGTTTGTGGTTAGGTTAAGCCAGTTAAGTTTTGGCCAATATTCGTAAAGGTTTTGCCCGAATTTAAATTTTTAAGCTCAAAGTTGGCTTTAGACTTAACAGAATTTTCAGAGGATTCGAACTTGGTATTTCCTTTCTCGCAACCGAAAATTTCTGGTTATAGGGGTTATAGGAAGCTCCCTAAATGTACGGGTCATTTACGATAATAGGGCTTGCTTACCCAATAGCTAATCTCTTGAAAATCATCAAAACCATGCAAAATTTTCCCCAGACAGAGATTGTCCAGAGTAATGTTTGGATTTCTGCTGTTAGCAGATGGAATTAGTTTTTAGTTTGTCAGTAACTCATAGCTAGGAACTTTCAGCTCCTGTTAGCAGAAAGCACGAAAGCAATTTTTTTGTTTAGTTTCTGATTTGGAAATCTGATTCCAGGGGAAACTTTGATTAAAGGTTCCGTAAAAACTCGTTGAGCAGGGCGAAAACTGACGTTCCAGGGGGAAACTCGTTTCCCGTAAAACTCGTTCCCGTAAAACTCGTTCCCGTAAAACTGATATATATAGGACAACTGATAATAGGTATAAATATTTTCACTTAAAAAAATAACCCACCTAAAAATAGTTATTGATAAAGTAAATAGGCAAGTTTTAGTTTATAGTGTAACAAGTGATCATTTAACTCTTTAATTATTGACTGGCATCCTTTAAATTTCATAGATCATTAGTTGGTGTTCGTCCAGCTAACAACTCTCAAACGGTCGTCATAGCTTTTTATATTTTGTACTTTTCAAATCGGTTGTTTTGTCAACTTTTCAATAGTTTTAAATTTTCTTTAGCCCTCTTGATGCCATATATATAAAATCTTGTGAGCTAATAATCTTGTGGATGCTAACTACGTATATAATTTTCAGACAGAGTGCAGAAAATCAAGAAAGTGTGGATGGCTGTGAAGTAAAGACGTGCAGAGCGCGTTCAGACGATGGGCTGAGGAGGACCTTTTAGAAGTAAGTATTTTCACAGGGGAACACTTTCTAGAAAGCTGGTGTGAATAAATGAAAGATGGATTGTCCTCTGTTCTATGAAAGCCAAAGCCTAGTCTTAATCATAAGAGACCGCGGGTTGTGACTCGACAGAATCATTTTTCCCTACAAGATTTGAGGCGTTGGCTGAACTGCCAGCAACATCAAGTTAAAGAAGTTTGACTGCGGCGACAGTTGAATAGCAGTCCCTCCCACCCCCAATTCCTTCAGAAAAATGGTTTTGATATCCCGCTATTGCACTGCAAGTTTGAACTGGGAAGCCATTTTTGCAATATGATACTGGCGTAGAAGATGGGAAAGAATGCTAATTTTCGCAAACCTCAACAGTGCTGGATGATCTTGTTAAAATTCGTGGCAAACTGGGCTGATGAGTTGAATTAAGTTTGTCCATCTAGATATTACCAGTTATAAAATTGGCATTCAATGATTTTGTAAGGCTTATACCTCGTGTTTTAGCATTACCCAAAAGCGCAATCCACTTATGATGGATTGTTTTCAAAGTCAATCTTCGCCCGGATATTCAATCTTAGCAAGGTATGATGATGGATAAAAAAAGACCCCATGAATACCCTTATTTCAAGAGTTCCTGAGTTATTAAAGCTAGGTAATATGTTTATTTCATTTTTCAAAACCTCTACCTTTTAAATTTGTCGAGCCAGGTCATTAAGTCCAGTATAATACAGATGAAGTATTTCGTCTAAAGATAAAGTGTTTTAGCAAGTTTGTTTTTACCAGTGACTGATGTTGATTGTTGCAGAAGAGAACTTTCCATACGAACGATAGTTTGCCACAAGAATTTATGTTGTATTTTGAAGCGGAAGAGGAATAAAAGATTATTTGTTGGCTCTCCAATATTTCCAGTTGAAATATGGAAATTAAATCATTTCAACTGGCATGACTAGAACTAATAATAGCCTTGAAGAGTTTTCATAACAGCCTTACAAATTTGTTTCATGCCAACATCTGAATATCTGGAAATAAGTAACTCCTAGATAAATTAATAATAACACTAAAGCCGGAGGCGTTTTTGGGGCAGAAAAAGAATATTGATTTGGAACAGGGGAGTTGCAAATAAATCTCAAAACAGGTTTACAAAGAGTGCAACAAGCACTGATAAGTTTTACTTGAAAAATATGATCCTTGCCAGAAAATGTCTTAAAAGCTGTGGCATATAATCTGCAATAAGTTTTAGTAAATTCTTCTCATATTGAGCCAAGTTTTTAGTTTTCACTTTGTCCCCAAAATAAAGGTTTTCTTTTAATACTTTTTGGTTTGGCTTGGTTTTTTTTCCATGAAAATTAAATGATTTTTCACTTTGAACCTGTCATGAGTTGTCCTGTTTACCAGTTGCCCTGATATGATAGGTTTGTAAGTTAGGTTCCTCGGCTTTATTCTGTTCATAAACCTACCATTTGCCTGTTTATAAATTTTTTATTACTTATATAATGGGTCTCCAGTTTTCAGTTCTTTGACTACTTCCTCAGTATTTTTATGTGAAAAACTGTTTATGTGAAACCTGGTTTATCATCCATATAATTACAGTTATTCTGTTGAAAAGGTAACATTTCAACAAATTTAGAAATAGGGCCAGGTTGTTTAACAGATAACCATGAGTGAATGACATGCATGCCTATGAATCAAATTTTAAAGATAATGCAAGCAAAGCCACCCTCATGAACATCTGTTCATTCCGTTTGTTATACACTTATAGCACCTGAAATGGTTTGGGTTTAAGTTGGACAACTCAAATGCCCTTAGCTTTTAAATGGGACAACTAAGGTTGAGATCTGATTCTCCATATAATGAATAATAAAGTACCATTGAGTGTACGTTCAGTTCCTGGAACTAAAAAAAAGCTAAATTACATAATTTTAGTTACTTGAGAACAAGTGTAATTAGTTTGTAAAACTAAATGAATCAAATTATTTTCATGGAGCTAGTACAAAGAAATTATTTCCATTCAGTGGTATGAAAATTTGATAATGTGGTCAGCTACACTTTCACGGGTTGGACAAAGGTCTTAAGCTACGTGGCTAAATATATTTAACTCAGGTGAAAAAATTTTAAGTTATTACATTGTTTCTTAAGACACAAAACTGTTGTTTTAATATAAATTTCTGAAATAGTGTCTTGAGGCAGATTAAATTTTTTAAGATTTTATTGAGGGTTGAACGACATTTTTAAGGGAGGGGAGGTGGGGGGAGAGTTGAAATCGTTTGGCAAACAAATCTGGTTGACAACAAAAAGCTTCGAGATGCAAATTTCCGTTTACCAAACATTTAATTTGTTCTAACGATTTCCGTTTAAAAGGTCACTTCGATTCTGAATAACCTCTTAGGTCCCAGCGCTTTGCTTTTTGCCTAAATTTCATATTCCTTTCAATTCAATACGTCACTAGTATAGAGTAATGAGCATTTATTTTCCACAATTATCTGCTGAAACCCGGGAGGTGTTGGCGCCGTCCGTGCGCCTCATGCGGTGCACTGTAGGCATTACTCAAGGCTCTTTGCAGCGGCCCTTCGACCCCTAGCTACGACTCCTTTCATTCCTTTTACTGTACCTACGTTCGTATTCTCTTATATCTTTCTCTCCACCCTCTCCAATCAATTGTTTCATGGTGCAACTGCTTTGAGGTTTTCCTCCTGTTACACCTTTCAGACTTTGCTGACAGTCATTTTCCGTTTCACCAGTGGAAGACCTCATAGGTGCCATCGTTTGGCCTCAGGCCTAAGTTCTGTATTCCAATTCCAAATCAACAAGTATAAAGCTATGGAAGAGTGAACAGCAATATACGTGATTGTGCATGACACTTGGGAATGATGGTTTGTGTTTATAGTTTAGGGGAATGAAAACCTCCTTGTTGGGAGCCGTGTGACCTCATGGCATCCAGGCCCATGGGATAGTGCTGGGTATAAAGACCGATCATTTTTCTATATACCCTGTATAAGATCTAGATGACTCCGAAAGCCAAATAAGTTTTCTATACATATGACTTTGATGCTTCTCAAAATATCTTGAAAAGTTCCATCGCTGAAACGGCCTATTATTAAAATAATTTTGAAAAACCTCCTTCTAAACATTACAATTTTTCGGCATATTTTCGTTTTTTGATAAACTGATAATTCATTTCCTAATTTCAGCACAATGGGAAACCCCTCTCTCTATCTCTCTCTCTCTCTCTCTCTCTCTCTCTCTATATCTCTCTGCCATAGGGTACAAGGGATGTAGAATTTAATGAACATAAAGGAATTATTGCCCTTTGACACTGGGGAGGAAATGTGTACAGGCCCTCTTGCAGGGGAGCTGATGTGTAAATTAGCGCTATATAGAAATATCATTCAGGCCAGTAAATATAAATTTAGAGCACCATGAAATGGCACATTCTGGGAGATATGGCCCCTTTTTTCATTCAACAGTCCAGGAAGGGTTATAAATTTTAATTTTACTTCGTTCACTTCACTTTCTGTTCGTACAGTAAGTTTGTCTCAGTTAGAGAAGCTGTGTTGCCTTTTGGGTTTTGGTTTGGAGTACAAATACTGCGACTGCCAGGCAATGTTTGCTGTGCAAATTAACGTTGAAGGGTTTTCTTTTAGATAGAGATTTTCACTTTCAGATAGATTTACTGGTTTACTGACCTGAAGAAGCAATGGATCTTTCATCCTGGCAGTTTTTTAGTAGTAGTGGCACTGACAGAGATAGGCAATATAGACATATATCCTGCTCGTTCTATTTTTTGTCGTTGGCTGTACTAAATAAGACTCCCAGAGTAATAGGAGAGCAGGACCTCAGCCCTCTGATGGCTCTCTAGATGCACTCCGGAGAGTAATACAAACTACCAGTGATAAACCTGCCTTTGGAACTGCTCCCGGAACTTTTTCTAGTTTCGTCAAAATCTTGTCTATAATCCCCTTTACCTCTCCAGTTTTTTAGTTTTAGAAATCAAGCCACCTCCTTGACCTCTCTGTCTGTGAGGAAAAATGCCCACAGCTCGTAAAAGTAATTAGATACAATTAGATGGACAAAAATATATTTGGCCTCGCTGAGTCCTGTTATCCAGGAGATCTCGTTTTCAAAATGGATAAATATAAAAAAGGAATAGATGTAAAAAGTGTACTGGTTACTAATGGACCCTATCTATTATGTCTGTCTGTCTGTCTGTCTGCCTGTCTGTCAAAATATATCTGTCTGTCTGTCTGCCTGTCTGTCTACCTATCTGTCTGTCTGCCTGCCTGCCTGTCTGCCTGTCTCTCTACGCCAGCATTAATTCTCAGCAGTCAACCCGTCTGGTATCATCTCTCTCTCTCTCCCTCTCTCTCTCTCTCTCTCTCTCTCTCTCTCTCTCTCTCTCTCTCTCTCTCTCTCTCTCACACACACACAAATCCATGCAATCAAATTCCAGTTCAAGAATCCGGACCTGCTACCAATCGACTCTATTTAAGCGGACCATTTCCTTTTACATTCTCTGTATAGTATATTCAAACTGAACAACATTGTTTTAGAACTTTTCTATCAGCCATCAATATTCACGCAGAGGGGAACATGAATAATCGGCGATTTTTATCGATATGGTTGACAATTATCTAAAATGACGTGGCAATCTTAATTAACCATTTTACCATCTATTTTACAAGATAAATATAGTATTGCTAAGAATATCTCATTGAATTAATCAATTTACTAAAAAATAGCCATTTATAAAGGTGTATCAATTCATACCCAATTCCTTTCGAGCACTTCGGCAGCCATCCAAAGACTGCAAGCAGGTCCTGAGTCTTATATTTGAGGACGCTAACGCCAGCAGTCTCAACCCGTAATTTGAGGCCGAAATCTTTAAGTAGTAATGGGCAGCTTGGCATTTAGAGCCTATGCCCATGCAATTTCAGTTAATGCTTCTGGCCTTCGCTTTTTGTTTGCTTTGGATGCGTCGTTGGATTTACACACACTTACAGATTTACCTCAGCTGGCTTTGGGGACAAACTGCAGCCGGTAAAGATGAAACGACCCAAGTAGGATATTATATGACGGGAATAGCGTAGATTATTTGAGCATCCTGATGATGAGATTCATCGACAGCCAGCGTTATGTTAAATTGGGCTCCATTGTAGTTTTATATCTGAGAGCTGTTAGGGAAGGGTAAAACACTTGGGATTGTTAAATGATACTGGAAAATTAAAATTATTTTCGTTGTAATATATAAGGGTGGGGATGTACAAAACTAAACCTATATGGAGAAAGCCATCAAATCTTGAGTATCACCGCAAAAAAAAATCATCCCAACATGATTTCAAAGTTGTAATCAATTCGAAGTTACGAAATCCTGGTTGTTATGTTTTATTTCATGAATCTGGACCTTTTTTCAAAAAACTTTGTTTTTAATTCTATGAAAAGCAATCTGTTTAGGAGCGCATTAATCAGTTCGTACTCGAAATTTACTGTTGTGTTTCCGTCTTTGATTCATAAAGCCATAAAATAAATCTGAGTAGATGAACAGAATTATTCATGTGTCATTCAAGACACAAGGGACATTCCTTCCTAAAACTCTTCTCTCAGGTGAATGATGTGACAGAGATTACTAACATTTGTTTCTTCACAATCTTTCGCTCTCTGAAAAAAATGACTCTAAGACCCACGCGGATTACTTCTTTATCATTAATCAGGATTGAAAGGCGCATGCGCTGTGGAGGGGGAAGGGGAAGGTGGAAAGGTCTCCTGGCTGGTTGTGGTGTATTTTTGTACCCCTCTGAAGCTGAACCTTCGTCAAATTCTGCAGTTTAATTTTTTATTATTATTATTATTATCTATTATTATTAGGATTATCTGTTTAGAAATATTATTATTATTATTATTCTTTGTTATATCTAGATTGGAGATTTCATTAATGTTTAACTGATTGCTTACTTCACTGATGTCAGTGACGGGAACTTAAATTTCAGAAAATGAAATATTGTTAACAGAGGAGGTCAACAAAAATCGATTATTGTTAATTAAAAAAAAAGATACACACACCCAGGGAAGATGGTTAGCTTATTCTCAGAGGTTAGATTTTTTAATGATAAACAATACTACAACAGAAAAGTTACAAAAATTTTACGACCTGTTAGAGTTTTACCAAAATTACCAGACAAGAAAAATTGTGGTCATCTTCATTGAAATATCATTTGCTTAAACTTTTAAGTTTCCTGAACAGCAAACTATTGTGACTTTCATCTGTCCGTAGCATTTTTCTGTATTCTAACTATAATCTCAAAAAATTCAGGCTAGACAAAAATATAGAATGTTAAAATCACCAAGACGTCATTCAAATTTTCCAGATATCTTTTCCTGAACCAAAATCAGCTTCTAGGATGAAGTCACATATAAAGTTAGGGTTAAGTTGCCATACTTTTTCAAAATATTGCTGAGTCCTTTTCTAAGGCCATAACCACTCCGAACGAATGGATACAACGGTTCGATGTGCTTTTGTTTTCAATAGGAACGGCGAGATATAAACTCGGCGCAAGGCAGACCTGTTTTCCGGCTAGGCCTGTTCGTTTTACTCTGGCTGTAACTCGAGTATGGAAAAACGTTCTGCAATGGTAGTTTTTTCCAGAGTGATATTGCTATGGGGTTGTATGAGAATTATACATTTTAAGACGCTGGTTCATTTATCACGTATCATAAATATTATGATACGATTTGGGAAATAAAGATTATTATGAACGATTTGCAATGCTGAAACAAGCTCAAATATTCTGTATGTTTGGTCTCTTTAAAGTAAAATGGCGATGGGGTTGTATTTCAAATTTATCAAAACACTTATATGTATTAGGAAAATAAATGCCGAGTTCATTTCGTAAATTAAAGTCATTACGATGCGATTTTCAATAAAAAACAAGTAATTCATCATGTTACCATCAAATCTTGTCTTTTTGTTGAAAGTTGAAAAATATTCTGTTGTAAAACTAAAGCGAAAAGGTTTTAATTGAAAGATAACACTGTTTTTCAGTGAAGGAAATATGAAAAGGCTCATTCATCCAATCATTTCATCAACACTGTTGGTATTACTCAAGGCATTCATATTTTAGGAATCTTCTTCTCTCCTATGGACGAGTTCAGTTGTTTCTTTTATGTTCTGGAAAAGAAAGACCTAATCCTCTTTATTAAAATCTTATTTTCATATTTTTTAATAATGAGATCTCTTCTTTCTGTATTTCCCATTACCTTCTGTTACTTCTTTTAACGAACACCATTCTAGGCGCTTGAATTTCAGGTGCAATGACCCTGTGTTTTCTATATTCAATATGAATTCAATTCGTTCTTTTGAATAATAAGAATCGGCATTTAATAATAATAATATGAATAATAATAAAAATAATAATAATTCTCTAATCCACCACAAAATTCAAATTTTTAATAATAATAATAATAATTTTCTTTTTGTGGATTCAAATTAAGTATGTGCCAAAATATGGTTCCATTAACCCTGTGTTCCCAAAATATTTGTGATATACCACCTCCCAAAAGAAGAATTGCGAAAA
>NC_089749.1:60321627-60324127 GCF_040412425.1 Macrobrachium rosenbergii | reverse complement strand
TATATATAATGGTATTATATAAATATTTCTACCCTAGGATGGCCCAGTGCATTTGGGACTCTATTGCACAGAGGAGCTTTGAGCAGAAGACTTCAACGCCTGTTGTAAAAAAATGCCCATTAAATGGTGGGATTTAACCCTCCCCTATTGGGAAAACAGCTGTCAAGGCAAAGATAGGAGCACCTTGTAAGCACTTGTGCTGGACCTTTTGACAAAATTTACCCTGAGTGGGGAATCAGCCTGCCCCTGTTTGAAGACCAAAGCGCTGGTCAGTCTCTTTTTAGCATAGTGAGAGTCAACAAATGGAGAGAGGACTTTTTTTTGAGCTCCACACCCTGTTCTGATAATCCAAAACAATCAAACCCAGAAGCTTTTGAGTTGATGTTAACAACCTTCGTATAACGGGAAGTCAGGAATCTTGTTCATCCTTTGGTAATTATCTTCCACTGATTTATTTCTTGTTTATTCTAATTTACGGTAGAGGCTTTGAAGTCTAGATAAAGCCAAAATATTATTTGAGCTTCAACCAAATGATTCCAGTAAAGTATAGACTTAGGTAATGGTCATAAATTTATGAGAATTGTCGGATCCATTGTTTGGAAGAGTATTGTATTTTATATTTAATACCATCTTAACGAGTAGAGAATATGTCCGCAGTTAAATGTTTATCATAAAGTCTTTATTCCTTGAATATTCTTTGTTAAGGTTATTACCCTTAACTGGTGACCTTTTTTGGTTATATTGTATAATTTATATATACGTGTTATATAGAAATATATTATAAACTGATCAATATAAGTATATATATATACATATATATATATAAATAAATGGTGTTGGTATGCGTCTCCTAATTATATATATATATATATATATGATTATATATATATATATATTCTATATGTAGAAATGTACCTTTATATATATATATATGTATATAGAATATATATGAAATATATTTCTTTCTCCTTCCTCTTTCTCTTCTGTGTCTACAGGATAAAGATTGTGGTAGTGTTCCTTTTCCAAGTTGTTTTCAAGACAAAATGTAACTCATCTCTGGACAGTATGAAGTAAAAAGAGGGAAATGGAAACTGACTTTTCCAGAAAGGAGCTTTTCCTGAGAATAGCTGTTGTTATAAAGACCGGAGGCGTTTGAAATCCATCGAATAGCTGTTATATATAAGACCAGAGCGTTCACTTTCTTTATATATAATATCTCATATATATATATATGTAATGTGTGTGTGTGTGTGTGTGTGTGTGTGTGTGTGTGTGTTTATTACGTTGTATTTTCCTTTGTAATTTTTCATTGGAATAATTATAGAAAAAGGAGCAAGTCTTTTTTCAATTTTTCTTTCCCATTTTAAGGGAAATTGTTAATTGCGAATGATGCTCATTTAAGTGGAATTTTTTAACTTAAATATCAATATTCTTAAAACTGAATCAAATCTATTATACAATATATATATATATATATATATATATATATATTGTATTAGATGTAATTCAGTTTACAAATGATATATAAGTAAAAATGAAAAATTCACTTGAATGAACATTTTCTAATTAACAATCTTCACATAAAAAAGAAAGAAAAATGAAAAAATCTTATCCTTTTTCTGCAGATTAATGCACTGGAAAGGAATTACAAAGGAAAAACTCACTATTTTACTCTTCAGGCATTTTGTTATTTTTAAATTCAATTTTGTTTTCATATTCCGAAAACATAATTTGCTCTCTTATTCTTACAATATTGTGAAATGCATTAAAATGCACTAGGATATTAGATACTGTCTGGAAATCATAATATGTTTTCTCCCAAACGGCGATCATATCTCTATTTCACTCAGAAGCATAACTAAATATAGCATTTACTCTTTGTATTGAATAATCATGACACTATTATCCAAGATATTAGCAAATTCGGATTTTTAATTACTTACATGTTTCCTTAACGTCAAATCACCGTAACAGAATATACGAACTTTGATATTTGATTTGACATTTGCTGTTCGGGGTTAGTAATCATACGAACATTATCCAAGGTATTAGTAAATTTGAATTTCAAAACTTTTAGATTTGATATAACATTTGCTGTTCGGAATTAATAATCATTTGAATATTATCCAAGATATCTGTAAATTCTGAAAGACTACACGAGCTTTGATATTTGATTCGATTCTTAAAACAAGAAGATTGCCAGTCAGCGAGCCTTGAAATTCTTTTGAGAGAACTTCCCAAACTCGTCGGGAGGCATTTGCTTGCATGCAGAAGAAGGAAAGCCGGAGTGACAGGAAAGCAATGCTGCCATTGGATGCTGTCCTGGCAAAGTCTGACAGGAAATAAATAGAAAATTTCTTTGCAGAAATCTCAGGAAAATCTCGATTTTCTAAGCCAGAAGAAACCTCTGTTCTATAAAGGAGTTTAAACACATACTAAAATAATCATGGAATCCCAAACGATGTCTTGATCATTGTCATGTTGACGAATGTTTGCAAGC
>NC_089749.1:60317628-60321127 GCF_040412425.1 Macrobrachium rosenbergii | reverse complement strand
ATGTTTATGTGTATATTATATATATATAATTATTATATATATTATATATATATAAATATTTATTATATATATATATATATATATATATATATATTTATATATATATATATATTATATTATATATATATAATATATATATATAATATAATATATATATGTATATAATAAATATATATGTATATATATATAGGAGTATGTATATATATATATATATATATATATATATATATATATAATATACACAAACATATACATTCATATGTGTGCGTATGTATGTATGCATTTATGTATGTATATGTGAATGTATTATATGCAGAGAGTACATTTTAATATATATATATATATATATATATATATATATATATATATATATATATATATATATATATATATATATATATATATATATATACATATATATATACATATATATATATATATATATATATATATATATATATATATATAGATATATATATATATATATATATATATATATATATATATATATATATATATATATATATATATATATACATATATATATATATATATATATATATATATATATATATATATATATATATATATATATATATATATATATATATATATATATATATATTATATATATCAATCTATCTATCTATCTGTCTATCTATCTATCTATCTATCTATATATATATATATATATATATATATATAATATATATATATATATATATATATATATATATATATATATATATATATATACATATATATATATATATATATATATATATATATATATATATATATATATATATATATATATGTACTGTATATATCAAGAAACTCCCAATCTTATAATATCCTTCAGTATAATCCATCTTTCTTTCCTTCTTTCTATAAATCTTCAGCTGAAAACCCTTGTGGACAGAGTCAACAGACCATAATAAACCCAAGAGGGGCTCCAAAGGGATATCAGGAGAGAGAGAGAGAGAGAGAGAGAGAGAGAGAGAGAGAGAGAGAGAGAGAGAGAGAGAGAGAGAGAGAGAGAGAGAGAAGTTATAGGAAAGGGTGATAAATTAACACATAAATAAATATGAGGGAGTAGAAAACAAAACCGATACACCAGAAATTCAGGAGACGTCAGCGACAGAAAGCAGGAATGAATTCGCTCCTCGCTTAAACATTTGTAAATCATGAGACACCAAAGTTGCATCTGCCGTTGATAAACACACAGCAAAGGAAGGCGACAACTGGCAAACTTTGACGTATCACCAGACTTCAGGCGGAGTAAATCACTTCAGACTCACTAAATCAACTTCCTCATAACAACAGAGAAGTCAGGCATGTTGCACCAACTTCTTCTGTAAAAGTTCTGGGCGGAAATGCCTCCTAAAAATCTTTTAAAAAGTTAGGCAAGAATCGCCTTGCTGAGCGTCCGTTGTTTATGTTGTGTTTATGTTGCAGCCATGTTGTGTTAGACCGAAAGGCTACCACGGATTTGCAAGATTTACTATATAAATTAATGAATACTTAGGTTCGCAGTATAAACCTATTCATCTCAGGTTCAATTGGAAAAGGACGAAACGGCAAATAAAATATAGTTATAGTTTATGTTTAAGTGCTAAACCGTGTAACGGTACTCTTTAAGATGCTAGGTACGCTGTCAATTCGAATAAATAAGTTTCTAGGAAATAAATCTGACATAAGGTAAAAATGCTTCAAAGGAACTCAGATCGATACCTGAAGATAATTTAACTCTAATGACCTAATTTGAAGTGGAAAACTTATAAATCACGATAGAAACGGTGGAATTAAAACACAGTCTGTTATACATGTCCCACAGACATCAACAAAAGCCCAAGAAACAATTTTGAACATCATTCGAAGGGCTTTCAAGTTAAAGGATTCCCCAAGATAACTAAACACTCTGATCGCTGATTAAATATTTACGTATTCTACACAATATTGAGATTAAAACGTAACAAAACTAATGGTTTTTTCCTTAATCACATGGAAAAAACAAACGAAAAATGCAGCTTACAACAGCAGTTCACAGGATTTCAATTGAACACGGCAATGGGAATTTAAAACTTATCAAAACAAATGGTCTTTACCTTATTATACACAGGTACCGTCGAAAAACACTTAGACGATTACCAAATTCGTGAAGGACGGAAACTGTAAAGAGATTCTCCGAGGTAACTAGAGACCCAGATCACAATTTACACATTCAGCACAATAATGATACGAACAATAAACGGAAATAATGGTCTTTTACCATTTTATTTATTCAGGCACTGTCGAAACACGATTACTCAACTCGTGAGGACCGAAAAGAAAACTAGACAACCAGATCACAGAACTATTTACATATTCACCACAATATTAACATTAAAAATAAAGAGAAATAATGGTCTTTACTTTTGTATTTAAGCAAGCACTACCGAAAAAAACTCAGACGAATACTCAAGTCGCGAAGAACGAAAATTGTAAAGCGTTAGGTCTGAAAACGATGACTGGACTGATCAGTCTAAGGGCAGGTTCGTCCATTGACAGTTTCGACAAGACTTAAAACACAAAAAATACAGATATGAAAAAAAGAACGTGCTTAACTGTTCTTGCGTAGTTTCGGAATTTGTTCAACAAACTTAGGCAGTTTTAGGACCCGGAAACTTAAAGAGATGGAAGGATAAATACTTAGTTGAATGGAGTGCCGCAAGGAGATAGTAATTCGCATATCTGCCCTCAGGGAATGCGGATACTCTCACTTGTAGCAAACGCCTTGATGCTGTGGGGAACTGCAAGACCAGAGAGATCAACAAACAGAAATACAGGTGCTTAATCCCCAAGTACTCTAGACTATGCGTTCATATACTGCCAAGATGGGACTGACCAACAATACGGAAATATATGTTGTGGTTGGATGTCGAGAAGTGAGTTATCAGAAAACAAATACTGTATTTATTACAGTTCCTATCTCGTTCCCATCTGTTTTTATTCCTCATCCACTACGAAACATGTTACGAAACATGAGTAAATAAATTTTGAGAAATTTTAATCGGAAGCATTCAGAAAGTCCAAACGGATAGATGGAGAAAGCGTTCACGATATGTTTCGTAAATCATTCTTGCACTCCACTCATTAACAGAATGGCACTCATTAATATTAAAAAGTTCGGAATTTGTATGTTCATGTCAAAGCAAGGCAGTTTCATTTCGCATCTAATACATGTTTATGTTGCTGAATTAAGAATCATTTTGCAATTTTCCAGAGAGAGAGAGAGAGAGAGAGAGAGAGAGAGAGAGAGAGAGAGAGAGAGAGGACTGAAAATTATCGTGGCAATTATAGAAACTAGAGCACTGAGCTCCTGACATCCCTATAGAGAGAGAGAGAGAGAGAGAGAGAGAGAGAGAGAGAGAGAGAGAGAGAGTCAGTCTAACGAATGAATGGAAATCAATTCTGTTTAAAATCTTGCTCTGAAAGGAGAGCAGGAACATCCCACTAT
>NC_089749.1:60310128-60315128 GCF_040412425.1 Macrobrachium rosenbergii | reverse complement strand
ATGTGACCCCAAGGAAGGAGAAATAGTCAGAAAGCATTTTACAATACATATTTCGTGTTGTCTACCGATATAAAATGTCTCCCATTTTATCTTACTTATGAGTGCATTGTTTTTAATGGTCCCTCGTTGAAGTAATGATTATTACCATATTCAATAACAGAGCGAGAAAATAGGCGAGTCGTGCAGTCAGCCATGAAGTATTCTAATTGAGTACAGCAAAAGGAACCTCACAGAAGTTACGTCATTCGAGAGTGTTTGGGGAAGTGAAAGTTCGAGAGAAAGAATGGTCTGTAGAATAAGAGCCTCGTTATGGAGGTCACACTAATTAAAAGGAACTCAGAAGCCTTTCACGTGAATTGAGTTGTGTACGTAAGGCAAAGTCAACGTAAAACTGAATAAGAGAGACACTGCCGTTAGTCATTTTTAGAACGTAGACTAAGCAAGAGGCACAGAAAAGATTTTGTTGACAAACAGAAAGGGAAGTAAGAGTGAATGGTGAACAGGTTGACTTCTGGATAAAGGCTAGTGGCAAAATATAAGTTTAGACAGCAGATGTTTTCCTACTGAGGATCCTTAGTGGATGTTTGAAGCTACTTAAATAGGTCCCTCATTCCTTCATTCATTCATTCATTCATTCATTCATTCATTCAAGAGAAGAGAGAGAGAGAGAGAGAGAGAGAGAGAGAGAGAGAGAGAAGAGACAGAAAACAATGATCTTTTTCGACTTTACATAAGAAAAGCATATTTCGATAACTGAAAAGTAAGAGTGCATATCTAACTTTTGTAGTTTTGACAGAGAGAGAGAGAGAGAGAGAGAGAGAGAGAGAGAGAGAGAGAGAGAGAGAGAGAGAGAGAGAGAGAGAGAGAGAGAGAGAGAGAAAGTGTAAATTATCATGACGATTACTAAAACCAGACAACTGAGCTCCGTGCCTCCCCACAAAGAGAGAGAGAGAGAGAGAGAGAGAGAGAGAGAGAGAGAGAGAGAGAGAGAGAGAGAGAATATTTTTTATATTTTCATGGCCAAAAGAACTGCTCAGCGTTTAAAAAAAGGGGGGGCATGATTAAAAAGCATGGAGCTGAAAAGAGTCAGTATTTTATGGAGCCTAGTGCAACTGGATTTCACTTTTTGAAGTTCGATCAAAGAGACCCCCTACTTAACTCATTCATCAGTTTTAAGACCCAGCACACAGATATAAATACAGCTGGACTACGCGTCTGCTCATTGTACGGATACTTGATAATGTGGACTGTTTGTCCAAGAAAGCTTGTAACTTTTGAACAAAAACTCCATTAGATACCATCCAGTCTGAATGAGGTCCTTTTAGTAATTCTACTAATGCACAGAACAATTGTGTATGTGATAAAGTTAATATATATATATATATATATATATATATATATATATATATATATATATATATATATATATATATATATATACACGTGTGATGTGTCTGTGTGGGCGTGTGTATGTGTATATATATATACGTGCATTTCAGCATAAAATATCTCACCTCAATTAGAATAAATTTATTGACAGAATTCAGAGAGTCAGAAAATACATCGTTCTGTTATTCCTGACGTTATCTTGATTGGCTTCTGTCCGCCAGAAATAAGTTACTAAGCGGTGACGTTTGGGGAATAAGAAATATTTGCCAGCCTCAACACCCTGTTTCTCAGTGCAACGAAGGATGTAATTAAATATAAAGCCTCAAAAAATAAGTAAACTTTGTAACAAATACATTAGGACTTTTGAAAAGTCTCCCTACTGAGGATGTCGTGCAATTGGAACTTCTTCACAAGTTCAAGCGAAGATGCAATGCATTGCTACACCAGTACAATTCTATTTGTATTTTAATAATTTACTTACATATTTTCTATTCATTTATTAATTTTCAAATCTATTTTTCTCTTTTTAAAAAGAGATCTCTTTCTCTATGAATTTCCCATTACCTCCGGTTATACTTCTTTCTAATGAACACATTAATGTTCTTTGGAAGCTTGCATTTTAAGCCAATGGCCCTGTGGTGGGCTTGTTCCATATGAATAGGGTTTGTCTTCTGAATAATAAATAATAATAATAATAATAATAATAATAATAATAATAATAATAATAATAATAATAATAATAATAATAATAATATCTTGCTAAAAGGATAGCTGCATCGTGCGAATTAATATTATATTGAGTGTTCTCAATTAATTCAGACGAGGCAGCCACTCTGATCCCAAAAATTTCATTGAGGGCACCAAATTTCATATTATACACACATATATATGTATATATATATACATTTCTATGATAGATTTTATTTTTTCTCATTTTTATATTTCTCGTTTATGTTATTATTATCTAAATCTTCAATATTATTATGTCATTATTTTTCATGGGGGCCACGTGCCCAGGTACTTCCCCCCCAAACTGGATCCGCTAGTGAATGCAGCCATCCTTTTTAACAAGACATGCTTAAGAGCGTCTCTACTTCCTTTCAATATAATAATAATAATAATAATAATAATAATAATAATAATAATAATAATAATAAATAATAATAATAATAATGAGATTTCACTGGACAAGGGAAGGTAAAAAAAAAATGCAGTAGGAAAGCTCCCTTATACGAAACAAAGAAAACAAACCTACATGTTCCTTCTTCCGAGGCCGGGCTTAGACAGACAAATTATTTCCCATAAATAAGCTAGGCCTTGCAGTAAGTGGCTAAATCAGCGATAACAGCGCAGAATAACTGCCTCGCTAGGCGGGCCTATTAGGGTCATAAAGACCCATTTGAGAGTTTTAGCCCGGGGGTCGTCGCAGTCTTCCTCCTGGCTGAACAAAAAAAAAAAAATATTGTCGAGAAAATCCGGCTTACTCTATCGGAGGCTCTTTGGGTAATGGTGAACTATAAGCGTCTTATGTGGCCGAGCAAGAACAATAACCTGGCGGTATTTTTTATTATTTGCAGTTAGATTTAATGGAGGAGAATCCGTTATATCCCAGATTAGCTGTGAAGAGACGATTGTAATTTGATATGGTGTCCAAAGCAAGTTCACTCAGCCGCGTGAAGGGGCTTGCGAATTTCTCTGTAGTCAATAACATCTTGAAGAGACATTATAACCTACGGCTGTCCCACTGTGAGACTTTGAACTGAATTATGTCAGTGAGAAATACCACCCTTTTTTTTATGATAATTTATTAATGAAAACCTTCACGCAATATACCCTCCTATATGTGATCTCTCATGACCTGGCTATTACTTACAGCTTTCGAAGGAATTACATACACGACGATGGTGAATTCCAGTCATGCTTGCATGATAGGAACTGTAATGAAGTTGATGCTTACAAGGAAAGTTACAAATAATGCAATCCTATCAGTAGATTCGGTTACTTTCAAGACTGTACCCCTCTTTATGCAATGTTATAACGTGATTTTGCATATTATTATTATTATTATTATTATTATTATTATTATTATTATTATTATTATTATTATTATTATTATTATTATTATTATTATATCAAAATAGCTTTACCAGACCACTGAGCTGATTATCAGCCCTCACAGAGTTGGCCCGAAGGATTTGTTTTTACTAATATTGATTAATTTTTTTATTTTATCAATTAAATGACAATTTTTCAAACAGTTCATAATTGGATGAATTGCAAATGTTGAAGTTTCTGAAGAAATTTCACTGATCAATTTACTTCCAAAACTTGATAGCCGCTGCTGATTATATCTTGGACAATCACACAACAAATGTTTAATTGTTGTCATTACTTTAAGCTCAGAGCAATCAGGAGCCGGGTTATGTAGATTACTCATTAAGTGTCCATGTGTTAGACGAGAATGGCCAATAATGAAGTGGAGTTGAATGATACGTTTTACCTTAAATGGAAGATTTTGACTGCCTTTCGAAGTCTACACGAAAAATACCCGGTAGGAGGGTAGTACCTTCAGTGCACCTCATCTGATGTACCGTAGGCACTATTCAAGGTTTTCTGCAGCGTCCCTTCGGCCCCTAGCTGCAACCCCTTTCATTCCTTTCACTGTACCTCTGTCCATAATCTCTTTCTTCCATCTTACTTTCCTCAACCCTCTCCTAACAATTGATTCATAGTGCAACTGCTCTGAGGTTTCCATCCTGTTACGCCTTTCAAACCTTTTTTACTGTCAATTTCCGTTTCAGCACTGAATGATCTCAAAGGTCCCAGCGCTTGACCTTGGCCAAAATTCTACATTATAAACGAAAAACAAGACTTAATCTTTTCAATACAAGCGTTTCAGCTTCGCGATAAGCAACTAATCTAGGAACAAAACATTTAGATCAACCTTACGACAGTCAAATGTTACTTTTCTAACTGGTTCCGAGTTCATTCGTCAGGGTTTTGATTGATGAGGTTACCAAGAGTTGAACCGAGGGGACTAATGTGTATAACTTTTGCAATACGTCAGTCCAGTGATTTCACGAAATAAAGGCCGTTCATCATTCTGTGTTCTCCCGCTGTTAACTAATCTGCTTTCTATAAATGAATACGACTGTGTATTTATTAAAAAGATATAAACTGATTATGAGAATTGCATTGTATAATCCTAAAATCTAAAATGTCTAAATTCATTATTAACAATTATTATTATTATTATTATTATTATTATTAGGCTTCAAAGAATATTATTATTATTAAAGAAGTAACAGAAGGTAAGGGAAACACATAAAGAAGAGATCAGGTTTTAGAAAAACAGATATACCAACAAATTAATATATAAATAAATAAAATGTAAGTAAATCATTAAAATAGAAATAGTTTATGGTGTAATGCATTGACATCCTCAAAGCTGTTCCACAGTCTTAAGGTGAGGAAAAAGGAAGGAACATGAATAAGATTTGAAATGTTAAAAAACAGAAATATCAAACAAATTGTAAAAATGAAATAAATAAAATGTTACCGTACAGTCTCCCAAGGTTTTAAAATACTAGAGAATTGATGACAAAATTTAG